>NC_047022.1:35270410-35402288 GCF_902652985.1 Pecten maximus
TTAAACATGGTATATTACTGATATTTTAAACATGATACGATTTAAGAAGTGTACACGTATATCATGGTGTACAAACAATCACAACTTAATATAAGTGGTTTTATGATATAACTTGTTAAACAGATTTTATCTAGTGATATGGTTGCCATGCAATCAAAATATGCTTGGGCTTTACAGGCGTTTGTTAATGTGATTAAATAAATAATCATCAGTTGGCCTTCGAATACACATTTCATTTACATTGTAGTTATAGTTATTGAAAAAACTGTAATGCATTTTGATAACCACATGTCACATATATTTAATCTCCCGGAGATATTGGCTATCGTCGATAAAGAATCCTTTTGTTATATGGGACGGTATCCACAACAATGACCGATATAAAAATTTAGAGGAAGAGAATCTTTTTGTTGAAAATTCCTGCTTTATATCAGTGCAGAGATAGGTGTTTCAGTCGTGTGGAAACGGACCCCATTTCAGTTTTCTTCATTATCATTATTCCTGTCTGATAATTACGATGGTTGAAAACGTACTGCTAAGAAAGTTTTACTAGTAACACACTTCCGTCAACAAAATGTGTACATATATTTTTTTTGTCAAAAACCTGTTTATGTAATAGTATTTATACGCACACAGTTTGTGTACAGAACGTGTAGACTGAAGAAGGTTGTTGGCATACAATATGTATGCACATACTTGCTATACAGAGAAAAATTATAATTGCCTTTATCACATTTGAACGTGTACTTGTGGCAAAAGATCAGTTACCAAATTAATTTGATTAATTGCATGTAATTGCGTTTAAATATGAAATAAAGGAATTCTTAATAAACAAATGAAAATGGAGCTTCAAATGAATGAACCCTTCAGATAAAGTTCCAGTAAGTACGCACGATCACTTACTCACTTCATGTTATGTCACTGTTCAGTCCATCCACGCCGGTGTATTATCGCAAGGACCCATCAAGGTCCTTGCAGTAATTACAAGCAATAACTTATTTGGTTCCGAAGATAAATCTCAGCGTTAGGCTCATCGCGGGGTAAGGTACAGTGAAGGTGTAAAACGACACTCGAAGAAAAAAATAATTATGTCCTAACACTATCATGATAATAAAATGGATATAATAGTCACTGCGCTTAAAACCACACCGTGTCTTATCAGTGACTTTTTATGCTAGAGTTAATTTTACTCCAGTCGTACAATCGGTATAACTTGTCAGGTGAGATAAAAATGGTCATTAAAAATAGAAAAAAAGTAAATAATCCCTCTGCTCGGCTTATTTTTGGCAAAAATATCAATATGTTTTTGACACCAACTACAATCATGTATGTAGTAATACTGTTTTGGCAGTCCGTTTACGGTCACCGCAGATCACACAAAACGATTTGGATTTAGTTTATCTTCCTGTGGAAAGCAGTTAAATCTCAATCTGCGTCTATTTAGAATATATGTCGACCCGAAAGGAAAACGCCAACTTTTTTAAATGACAGTCCCGAACATGTCTAGCTAGATCATTTTCTTGCAAGCTTCATAGCTTTCAGAAGACCGCCACTGGTTTCTGTTTCTTCACATTTTTGTTTAGCCTCAATCCACGATGATCCTTTATGAAGCATAACCATCCTGGTTATCATTTCCCTGTAAAGGACATTGTCCACATAGTCCTCTCCATCTCTGAAAAGATTAAAACGTTCAGGGTAAGCAAGTTTATATGGATTTGTGCAATATGATCGATTAGTTAAAAGTGACCGTTGGAAATAAACGATGGCACGTCTGACTTACGTCGGTGATTCAGCAAATAATCTTAGAAGTCGTTTCGAAGCTCCTCGCACTGTTGGCCACCTCGTGAATAAACTGTAGAAAATAAAAGTAATGCATAATTGTACTTGATTTGTATAACCAAAAGTACATTAAGATGAAATTGGTTGACATAGGAGAATTACTTTTCTTTTCTATCGAAACACAAATTACAATCGTTATCAAGGCAAGTAATATTTTCATTTAAAAAACTCAATTACGAACAATAAGAAAGAAATGTCTTTGACAAATGAAAGAATATTACTGACATGGTAAATATTTTTCTAAAGGAAACGTTACTTAACCGGTTAATAATTCAATTACTAACTCTTGGTTGAGGACCATTGGTTAGTACCAAATATATTGCTGAACTTGGTAACAACTGTTAAGATCGACTCTGAATATCAAAACTTTACTATTACAGTTTCTATCGGCCGGCTAATGTTTTCAGTTAAATGGTAGATACAGAGTGGAATTTGTACTTTGTTTAAAGGATTTTAGACACAAAAAGGTTAAAGTTGTCTATAGGTTGGTTTTCTGAAAAGCAGGTCAAATATATACGCTGAGATACAGGGCACAACATGGGTGCATCTGGACAACTGACCTATATGCAAATGTTCATTCTGATAACGAGGTCGGTCAGCCTCCTACGTCCCAGGTTCACTGCTGCCGAGACGACAATTAAGCTGATAGTATAACTAACGTTAGAAACACCCAAATGTGTGTCACATTAAATCACTATTTACACAATATCTACCATTGCAATGGTTTTGTAATATGGGAATACTTTACATTAATACATTGGGTTACAACAGTGAATCGGTTACATGTACTCCAGTGATGATTAAAACATGTGTATTCAATTCAACTTTATTCCATAAGTTTTACAACTTATTGGATAAGATAAAATAGTATATAAAATAAATGGATAAGGGCATCCACTCTTACATGATTTATAATTCAATAACCTAATTTTTCAGATTTGTTACAGGGAAACAGAGATATCATTAAAAATGAATATATTCTAATTAAAATCTTATAAAAACCCTTTCTTTCAGTTTAGTTGCTAGTGATAAGTACTTTCCTAAATTGCTAAGTTCTTTTATATTTTCTACTTTGAGTAACGGAATACGTTAACTAGGGTATTTAAAATGATATGTTTTAATCAAATCAATACGAATGTCTGCGTAAATATATTTTCACCACATCAAATACATTTCTTTCATAACCTTCACAAAACATTCTTTAAGGAAATTGTCAAACGAGGGACGTTGTTTGAATACATTACTGTAAAATTGATCAGAACAGTAACTGATTTCTTCAAACATATACCCAAGACTGACAGTTCAAAGTTCCTGATTTAAATAAAGAATTAAGGGATCTTTAATTTTCAACATGTCATCATAACATGGTTTGAGTAAAAAAAGTATCCGGACGCTTTAATTTCAACCAATATTTAAAAATTCTTGATTTAATATGTACAGAGGAAATCCTCAAAGTTCGATGTACAAAAAAACCCCATATATCGTCTTAGATAAACAGTATTTCAAACTACTGCATTTTTATCAAATCTTTATCTTGCAAAATTAAGAAATGGATATTTTAATGTTAATATTACGTCAGGAAAGGGTAAAACATGTTCTTAAAAGTGTATAAAATCTTACCAAATCATATCAAAAATAAAATGGTTAACAATGCTAGGAAAATTAATCACCGTAAAAAGACTGCACAAGTGAGATCTTTTTGTAATCTCATTGTATAGTAGACCAGAGATGTATATATCACATTATTATGTGATATTTACATCTCTGAGTAGACCTTTAGTGAATATGCCATTGTTTGAGTTTTTGAAAAAAAAAGAAAGAAAAAAAGATGACAAGTGATAATAGTAAATTACCAAGGTTATGATGTTGTGCGCCAGTCTACTATTTCGATTTTACAATTATAGACATGAGGTGTGGAAAGAAAATCTAAACATGTAAGATGATAAATTCAGGACAATTACTGCCATTGCTTTCAATGGTTAAAAAACAATATGGAGCTCTTTGAAGTTTCCTTCTATAAATGCATAAAACGAGGCAGATTCTAGCCTAGTGATATTGGTGAGGTGAACCAGATGACGTGACCACCTAGCTCATTAATTTTTTTTCAGCCAGCAGCAATATCCCCCTACTGGCCTAAAATAGATAAACAGCTTTGTAAGGCGAGGTGGAAACCTGTGTCAGCCAACATTTATGGGAACGGGCTAACAGAAAATGGGAAAATACCCTATGTGTCCAAAACCCTTTAAGGTAAAATTTTCGAAGGAAACCAAGATAAGATAATATCATGCTAAAGATCGCTGTTATTAAATTAAGATTGACACAAGCTACAAAACACAACACTGCTATGGAATAAACACATTACTTCATTATACATTCATAATGCAATACTTACTTTTTTCCTGAATCTTTGATGAAAACCTTCAGCAACCAAAATTTTAATTGATGGTATACCTGTGATGAACATAAAACGATTATAGCTTCGATGAAATACTTAACAAATGATTCAATAAATAAACATAACACTGACTCTGAATGTTTATAGTAAAAGTTAGAGACAACAGTTGGTTTATCTATTCAATGTTCATGTATATTGATATTTTTCTAGTAGATGAACTCTAGGAGTTTATCATATATATTGTTTTGCTTTATCGACAGCAGGATCAAACATTGTTAACACATGTGGCTCTATGTGTAGAACTGAGGAATTATACCACATGACACATAATAAACAGGAGATTTTATAATATCCTTATGGGGATTTTTAATGTTGACTGAACGATATATTGGTAGGTTATTTAGTGAAATTGAGACCGTTAACAGTTACCTCGAAAGTCAATTCCCTCATACCAAATCCATGTCTATGATTTCTCTCTCCTCGGATAAAGGCCATATGGAACGGACTGACAAATAAAGAATCGATGTACATTTTGGACTGAACATGATGATTAATAAAGGAGCTACTTTAGATTAATTGTATCATTAAAGGGACTCATAGCTTTGGTACTCACCCCTTTTTATTTACCATTCATCAAATATATATACACATTATTGAACAGATTGTTTTTATTAATCATATATATTTTTACGATTATTCATATTGGTTTGCTGGCCGGGGTAAAGAACATTTTCGCACTTTTCTCCACCATGCATTGAAAGTTTGTACGGCCCGACCTCACTAAAGACCAGCGTACAGTTCCCTTCCTCCACTTTGACATTTAAGTTTACCCTGGTACATATAATAGCCGCGTGATGATCGTGCATTTTAGATCAAGATGGTGTAGGCATCGAGACAACATTTTTAGAGGAAGACACGCCTAAATAAATGATCGCTCCCGTCCATACGTATCCGTATAAGTAAACCACTTATTGTAAATACCCCTACTAAGTAAGAAGTATACACTACCTCTTTATTTGTCCGGAAGCTATCCCAACAAGAGCATGGTATACTTCAGGTAGCTGAAAAAAAAGTTGTACATTTATGTATTAGGTTATTGTTCCCAATTACCGATGCACCTTTTCCCCCTAGAAATTACTTACACCGTTAGATATTGCTATCGGTAGCAAATTATACCGACATAAAATGTTATAACCCTATCCCATTTCGTGGTGTGATTTCCTATGGTTTTAATTTCAAACGTATTACCTTTGACCGTGTAACTGCGAGCGATGATAACTGAATATGATCACGTAGACAAATTGGTAACGATAACACCATGGTGTAAGTACGAATAAAAGCTATTTGGGAATATCTCGCATATTTTCCACAAGTGATTGAGTGTAAGCTTTGACTATATAGCATTGATTGATGACATTATAGTTTATTCAGAGACAGTTTTTTTGTCTTTTGAGTAATTACGGGGCGTCATCAAACCTTACCATGTCTACTGCTTCTTCTGTTCCAACTCTATCATCTTTCTCTTCATAGCGTGTCAAATCATCATCATCCTTAAAGACAATTGCAATGCATTAATAAGGTTTACTCCAAGAGGGCCTGTATCGCTCACCTGGTGGATTCACCATTTTTACAAATTTTGTTTTCCTTTCGCAAAGGAAAAAACAAGTCCAAATCAATTAAGTACTGTCATGTATTTAGGGGCCATTTAACTGTTTATTCTGTATATAATTTGTTATGCATTTTATTAGCCTTGGCTCGTGGACAGAGTTAAATAGTTATTTGGGCAGCTAAGTAGCCATAGATAATTATTGTGGTTCGGAAGCTGTAGATTAGAGTGACCGTGTGAAATCTTGTGTAGAGAAGTCTAGTCTGTGACATCACTTGTTAGGGAGGCCGAATGAGCTGACCTGTAGGTCAATCTAAAGTAATCCTTATCAGCAGCCTCGTTTTAGGTACCAGGATTCTGACAAAGGGGAGCACATTTAGAGTAGGGATTTTGGAGAGAACGGTCAGTCAGTAGCCAGCGGTCAGTAGAGAGCAGTACGTAGGACTAGTGAGTTGGAGATCAGAGAGTAAAGAGGTCTGGAGGTTAGGGTTTTATAGTAGAGAATAGAAGTGAACAGATTCGAGGAGATCTGAGAGTTGAGAATATATTCCAGAGATTGGATAGTTATAGTAGTACTAACTATCTGTTAAACTGTTAAAGGATGCTCGCGGGTCTTACATAAATGTATTATATCTTCCTTGAAAAGAATTTAAGTTGTAGGCAAACGTGTAGTTAAGTTTGCACAATGTGATATGTTTCCCTTCTCATTCCATTAGCGTAGCTTCCAAAGTATCAAACTTCTCGGAATTATGTGTTCAGTAGACAAAATTTTACATCTGCGTTAATAAATAAAGTTACACACATTATCTTCCGCCTTGACAAAATTTCACGAAATTGTGTCTTTTGATCAAAGATGCACTTAACAATATAAAATAATACAAACCAGTCCTTCAAGCAGCGGAGGTGTTTTATCTAATTGCAGAGGCTCAATTTCCATTTGACCTTCACACTCCTGTTATATAACCATAAACTTGTTCATATACAATGATAATAAACATCATTATTCTATCTTACAAAACTTAACCGAATCCTTAACGTGAAGACTTTTTACACATGTTCCGAGCATGCCGAAATGAAAATAAATAAGTAATAATTAATTTACAAATACACCAATGAATAAATTTTACAAGTAAACACAACAACATAAATCGTACATCCGAACGATTTTCCTGTATCATCATAAAACTGTTAAATGAATTGTGAGCCATTTAAAAACATTAAACTAAACCATTAAACAGATCACAAAAAAAAACAAATACTGTTGAAATATTCATACCTCCAAATCTGCTACTTGTTCATGTGTTTTTCTTGTATCCACAGTCTGCAATGGATCAGATAACCTTTTACAGACACTTGAATATGAGACAATATATCTGTTTACTGTTTGTACAATCTACGAACTTCAAAACCAAACTGTAAAAACTGTCTTATACGTCTCTGTTTGCGATTCACGCTCTGTACACGTCTTGATTCAGCTGATGTCAGTGTTGTTGAGACAACATATTTTTTTAAGGGTATATCTGATTTAAACCATAATTATTGCTGTGAATGTATTTGTGTGTAAACACATTTAATTTCATCAGCAGACACTAAGAACACTGAGGCGGCAGTTTCTATTTTTTTTTTTTTTCGAAAACCATTGTAGCAAAATATCCTTTTCGACAGAATGAATATTGTCTGTAGGTATATTACACCTATCAACTTTTGATAGACATGGTGACTCATTGATAAACCTAATCGCTGAGCTTATATTCATTTAGAACGACTCTTCATGAATTAACATCTGAAACATATAAGCATGGACTGGGCACTAAGACATTTGAAATATAGAGTTATTTTCTTTTACCTCCGATAAGGAGGTTAAATTTTTACCTTGCAGCTGTTGCAGACAAATCTATTTGGTTCACTTTCAGCATTAACACAACCAGGATGAAACCATCTTCTGCACTCCTCACATTGCCAATATAACCTATAAGTTTATTAAGATGGAAAAAAAAACAGTGTAGAAGTTATATCATACAAAATATTATTGTCCATTATGATATGTATTATAATTTGTAAGTAATTGGCCGAAATCAAGGTCTATAATAATTCTGTTACATGATTGATATATGAGATATGATATAAAAAAAATTGACACTTTTACACATGATAATGAAGACTGCTTAGTAAATACAATGTATTATTTATTTACTTGTTCTCAATCCCACATAATTGAAATGAACAAATGCATCCAAATGTATTCAGCACATTTATCATTTTAATAACCTTTGAACAATTATTGCATGTTGTGCTTAAATATCGTGCAATATATCTGACACTTGTTTTGTATGGCCGGTTTAGAAGTCTTTTTATTGGGACTCACTTCACACTATTTTAGCCAGACAAAAAAGCAGAACATGACAGTTTTTATATTAATAATCAATTCCGTTATGTGCACTGTCTTAATGCTAATAACTGTTAAATTGACCCAAGGATGATGAAAAACAACTGAATTGGACATTTTTATGTCATCTATAATGTACACGCTTTTGTCGTGTCCCTTTCGCATACCTTCCGTCATCAGGCTTTTCACAGACACAATGGAGACTGCGCTTTCTGGGTCCTGTTGGATAATATATCCAACTTGATCTTTCCCGCTGTTTTAATAATAAAATGACATTATTATATCAAACTATACCCGGAAGCTCCTACATAGCATCAAATGCATCATAAACTAAAAAGCATGCAAAGCATTCTTTAATAAGTATATAGAGCAGTGGATTATTTAACACTTTTCTCAATGATATCAGATATACCGACAGCCATGTTCTAATTTGGTTACTTTACGGAAGACTTCAAATACATCCAAAGCATTGTTTCGACGTAGATAAAAAAATCGAGAGTCACTATCCATTTTTCAATTTTTCACAAAGAACTATATACATTTGTATGCGCCTTTGTCTATTATAACTTAAGGCGGAATATTGCTCCTTTTTTAGCTAGAAAAATTAAATAAAAAAGGAATGATACCTTCTTGATATTCTTTCTTAAATTGTACTGCTGTGATGATGACGATGGTGTACTATCAATTTTTGCTTTCTGAACCGTTGTTCGATTTTCCTCCTCTGTGATCGTGACAGGGGTTCCTCTTTGTCTCTCTTGGCTCGTTGATGGTACATCATTTCCTTTGATGATAAAGTAAACCGCTCCAGGAAATTGGCAATGACGCGTTATCAATGTTCCTAGATGGGCGGTTGACATTTCTGAAGGAGCAGCTTTTGACGAATCAAAGAGAACGATATGATCTCCATCAACTCTCACAGAGATCCAGTGTAGGTGATTGAAAAGCCGTATGACGAAACTACAAAGGCCAAATTCTGCTCTAAGTTGACTAGTCACTGAAAGTGATACCTCTTCATTCGACATTGCAGTCAACGATAAAGGATTCAGTGGTAGCATCTGATATCCTTTCGTGTTAAGAGCGGCTTGCAATACTTCAACACTGTAAAACCCCTCCTTGTCCCTCATACTTTCCACTTGGAGGAGAACGCCGTGTGATGGATCATTTACCATATTGAGCCAAAGTTCATCTGCCAGAGCATCCATTTCACTGATTGAAAAAGGCGGTGATTCCTGACTCTCAATTCCAAGGACGTTGTTGATAGCACACAATCCACAATAGTTCGTCTCCCCCTGTATTTGGAATAAACCATGATCTGTGCTGAAAACGTTCACCTGCTCTCTACGGTTAGCATGAGCATTTCGTAAGAGAACGTTACTTGCATAGTTCATGTTTGCTTTCAGGGCTCTCATCTCGTCCGCCGTCACATTTTTCGTATTAGCTACCGCTGCTTTGAATGCGTCAGTCAGAAAAGAATACCCTGAAACAATTGATGGCAAATTCGACTGGTCTTCCACATCGTTTTCGCTGCTTGTGCTCATCTCTTCTCCACGTTGTGCTTCACTAACCAGAGAGACTGTTGTGTTTTGAGGAGCTGCCTCTTCTACAACCTGATGAGGATCAGGCTCACGGAAGTCAGATGGTACGATGTCTGGTATGTCGTACTGTTGGGTTTGGAGAATGACGTCACAATCACTTTCCGCAGTTTGATTGGAAGAAAAGCGTTGGGTTAGTTGTCCAAATGAATTTATTCCCAAAGAAGAAAATTGTTTTGAATGTGTTTGGAAAATGCTAGCATTTTTCTTTTCATTTCTTAGGTGACAAAGAAGTCGAAACACAAACATGTGATTACAAGGATTTAGATTATTTAAGAAATACAGATCTTTTTTACAGGAGCTGAAAAGCTGTTCGACTGCCTGTGTATCAACTAACCCTGCCATTCCTTCCAACAAGGAAGACTTTCGCAGCTGTTCTTCCCTCTTTTTGCAGTTTCCTTCATGGAACCAGTCGAATAGCGACAAGTGCTGTCTTGATCCAGTGGTGGGATTTGAGTTAGCATCATTTTGTTCGTAGTCACTTTCAGGATCTTTCATAAAACCAAGAGCAAATCTCTGTCCGGTTTCTGCTTGCGTAAGTATTTCTTCTGTTGGCGGACCCAATCTTCCTTCATGTGGCTCAAAAAAGCCTGGCACTGTTTTGTTCCCATGGGACGCCACCAAATGAGCAACATCACATACCGAAATCGTTGGTCTGTGCTTCAGAGACCGCTCCATGTCGATGTAGTCCCTTGGAGACTCCGATCGAAGCAAGTTTTTGATACAATAGACAATGCCATGCCTGCAGCTTCCAACAGCCCATCCACCTTCAATTGAAAAGTACCGTTTTCGATTTTTAAAAATGGAACCTCATTTAAGAATAATGATTCCTTTTAAAATTCTAAATGGTCTTATTTGAAATCATCTTTGACAAAGGGACGAATGAGGTATAATGATTCCTTTTGAAATATATCAAAATAATTTAAGTTATCCTCATGCATTATATACGTTAAGAAAACACTTATAGACTGGGAAACCTTCCCTAGTCTAATTTCAGGATATAGCAACGGAATGAATCCAACTATTATGTCTCCTCATGTAACTAGAACTGTCGCCAGGATGGCTGACTAATACCCCCGCAATCTGCACGAGTCAATGGTGAATTGAAACGGTTGGAACTGGAAATAGCGGCTAACTAAAACAAGAGGCCCAGGGGCCTTAACGGTCATCTGACTCTAAATTAAAACCCTCATATTATTGTAGTATGTATTCTCTGTAGCAAGTATATAGTGGCACTGTTGGCCATGGTGGCCATCTTGGATTTCTGACCGACCCAATAAATAACAACACTAATTGGTCTGGACCATCTAAGGATAATTTCTGGTAAGTTACAGCTAAACCACACTGGTGGAATTTGAGAAGAAGTTTAAAATAGGCATTGTTCAGGAAAACCATGATTGCACAATCATGTTACAAAATGGCCGCCAGTTTTTACGAGGCCGAAAAAATAACAACACTATGTTACCTCGCCTTCCTTGACATCCTCACCCATTTCCAACTCAATGGCACAAATGGAACTGGAGAAGTTTAAAATGTGTTTTTCAAGATGGCGGCCATCTTGGGTTTCAGACCAATCCATAAAATAACAACACTTGGTCAGGATCCTTTCGGCTATGGCGGCCATCTTGGATTTCGGACCGACCCGAAAAATAACAACACTTAGTCGGAATCATATCAGGATCATTTCAGGCAAGTTTCAGCTCAATAGCACTGGTGGAACTTGAGAAAAAGTTTAAAATGTGTTTTTCAAGATGGCGTCTATGGCGGCCATCTTGGATTTCGGACCGACCCAAAAAATAACACTTGGTCAGGACCATCTCAGGATCATTTCTGGCAAGTTTCAGCTTAATCCCACTGGTGGAACTTGAGAAGATTGAAATGTGAAAAGTTTACGGACGGCGCACGGCGGACGGCTGACGGCGCACGACGACGGAGCCTTCGGGTCAGATGACCTAATAACCCAGTAATATAGTGACCAGTTGCCATAGCAAGCATACTTTTGAGAAAAAGAAAGTGGCATGCACATCTACACATGGTCCTCTATATTTGTGTGAAGTTTCATTGAAATCAGCCCTTCGGTTTAGGCAGCAAACTTAAAGTTATGGTTCTTATTGGAAACCCTGTTCATAGAGACCAGTTGCCATAGCAACCATAATTTTGAGAAAAAGAAAGTGGCATGCACATCTACACATGGTCCTCTATATTTGTGTGAAGTTTCATTGAAATTGGCCATTCGGTTTAAGAGGCAAACTTAAAGTTATGGTTCTTATCGGAAAACCTGTTCATAGTGACCAGTTGCCATAGCAACCATAATTTTGAGAAAAAGAAAGTGGCATGCACATCTACACATGGTCCTCTATATTTGTGTGAAGTTTCATTGAAATTGGCCATTCGGTTTAGGAGTTGTCCTGACAAACTTAAAGTTATGGTTCTTATCGGAAAACCTGTTTATAGTGACCAGTTGCCATAGCAACCATAATTTTGAGAAAAAGAAAGTGGCATGCACATCTACAGATGATCATTGATATTTTTGTGAAGTTTCATTGGAATCGACCAATCGGTTTAGGAGGAATTTCCCGGACAAAATGCGTCTACAGACAGACGGACGGACGGACAACCTAATTCCAGTATACCCCCCTAACTTTGTTGCGAGGGTATAATAACTAATACTTTGTGTATGTATATAACCATCTTCGCTAGCCAAGGCTTCTGATTACGTTACACTCCACGAACCTTGGCAGATATAGGCGTCGGTTCTGGCCCTCTAGCGGTGATTCGAAATTACCACCCTTCACGCATGAAATTTTCGACCAATCAAAACAAGCGTTACCGATTTACTTCATCGGTGATGTTTACAAACACACATCGAGGTTTGGTGTCATTTCGATGAGATATGTGATCAATGACTTATATGAATTGATCAAACACTGCGAATGTTCCCCCAAAGATTGTGATTTTTGTATTTAGGTAAAATGCCATGACATAGTCGGCAATGTAGCTCTGTACTGGGTGCCGCATTTTTTGTTTACTGCGAAACCAAGCTAGAATGTAAAACGCGATTTGATTGGGTGCCCTGGGATTCCAGGGCGCGACGGTTTGAACACGACTATATCCGCCAAGGGTTCGTGTAGTGTAACGTAATCAGAAGCCTTGGCTAGCGAAGATGGTATCTAACAAACTTCATATCAATTGATATGCAGATGTAGAACAATAACAGGTCCTTTCATCATTCAACGTATCAATTGAATAATAATAAGAAGCATGATATGTGGCATCAAAACGAACCTGTCGGCGATCAACGAACCCATTATACGATCTCACCACGGCACATGTCCACAACGATCTACGCCATTATAACGATTCCGTCACTAAAACATTTGTCTGACATTAGAAGGACCATTGCCGCCATTACAGCAACCGTACATTACACAAGTAAGAAGACCGTCATTTTAATATTTGCAGACCATCAAACAACCAACTTGAGAATTTAACAGCATACATCCAATGTACAACCCCAAATAGCTTGACAACGATCCCTTAGTTTAGCAAGCAAATGTTTTACCGATTTTGAAAATGAAAAAAAAATATATATCTCACCTGAGCACCCAAAAATTTTCTCGTACGCTTTATCAAAGGAAGATCTTGTAATTGACATTTCTCTTAAGCGAAGAATCATATCCATAGTTGAACCATCCGCTTTAACACCAGCTTCCCTGCATACCCGCCGAATGCACGTCACCTGCAATGCAAGCATTTAAGATATATAACTCGATATCATTATTTTTTTCCAATCATCATACTAACGTCATCATACCTAGTTTCTTTTCAGTAGACCATTCTCGTACTATTGCAATACTTTTTCTACGATTCCCCTCAAGACACGAATAAAGATACCGAATATCAAAATCATATTACTGGTAGTACAAAGATAACCATGGTTCCAATATCATTAGTGTTCAAACTACTGGATTGATTTTCATTTTAACAAATTTTATTGACATTCACTGATATTCAATAGTCAAAAGGATCGAAAAAACATGCCAACCCTATATGAATTCTCTCCTAATGTGGTAAGTGGATGGCATAAATATAAATATTAGATATATAAATTTACTTTGAAATGAAAAAAAACATGTATAACTAACATTTAAGGGAGTTAATTCAAACATAAACATTCACACATCATTCATACATTTTGATTATATATATATATACATGCATAGGATTTGACCATCAAATATTTAATATAAATCAGATCTACAAGAATCATTTATTGACAGGCATTGAACAGGAATCAATGTTCTAAGTGTATCCATTGCATCAAAATGATTATTTAATGACGGTATTCATATAAGTGCAGATTTGGGTAAAGGATTGTAATGACCATTATATGAACCTTTTAAAACACCTAACCATCGTTGTGAATACTTTGTTGAATTCAAAAGCAAAATAATCAGTATATTAGACAGTTGGAATAGGATTCAGAAAAAGGAGTTCTTCCATTTTTGCCTACGGGAAGCTGGCCAATACATTCTTGATTTTTTTCTTTTTTTTTCTTTACCTTTTCATCTTTCAATAAATGCAAAAGGGTCTCTTCCGCCACAGGTTCATCCATTCCATCATCTGATCCAACAGAACATTTCCGATATTCTGTATTGTATGCAAAGTTATTCTTTCTAGAATATTTGCCAATCCATGGGCTCCAACAGTTGTAATTTGGTTTGACCTCCAGATCCTTAGATAGCTCTATTTAGTTACAAAATAATGCATTGACACAAATAGTTACAGCAATGTATGCTTATTAACAAACTCAAAATATGCTTTGATTCAATAATCAATACAAGTATGTTAAAAGTAAATGTCACGTGAAAACGACGTGCGAATTGAATATTCTTTTATTATACTTATTCAAATATAGGGAAATACAGCCATTTCAATAGAATCTTAATTCAAACTCAAATTAGCTTAAATAAGAAGGCAAACAGTAACAATTGAATTATGTACAGGAGACTGTTAAAATATCAAGGGCAATAAGACTATGCGTTCCTAAAGGGTAAGCGTCATTTGCTTCATCGACGACACCACTAATGTAGATCAATCCACCGAAACAATGTCTCGTTTTCATGAAAACAATGCAGACAACAACAGAACTACCAGAGATATTAGCGATTATCAAATACGTCTAAGTTGTTATCCTTATAAACTGGCTCTCAATCAGATCAAATCAACATGGTCATTTAAACACCAATTGTTATGGTTGCAGTGATGTTGCTATCCAAAAGTACTTAATGTACACTTATTTGTTCAACAATCAACTGATATCTGTTTATATCATATTTTTTGTTACTTGGACACGATACCAAATATTATGGAATCTTTTTAAAACTTTTGTTATATATATGTAATAGAAGTAAACACTTTTCATCAAATCATAGTATACTGTTTACCTTTGCTTATGCCTCGCTGAAGGAGACAGCTTTCCACTTGTTCCCAGAAATCAACAATGTTAACTTCATCACTCGGTGGATTATCCGAAGGTAGATCCATGTCTGAAACTGGTATCGACATTTAACATAAGCATCCCGTTACAGTGTTTTATTATATTAGTTACTATCATACGTTAGGATCTTTACCTTATTTTCAACATATCCGTTTCTTGAAAATACAGAAACAAATCTCTTAACTATACAACATTTCCCTGTGGAGTTAAACGTGTTTCTCAACTGAAAGTATTACCTGCGAATTTGAATGACGCTTTTCGGAATGTGTCCCAAATGACGATAGATGGATGATAGCCACATAACACACAATTGAAGTCATAGCTATGATCAGACAGGGCCTCAAACTGTAAATAGGCTTGTTGCACTTCCATATGATACAATTTCTCTCCAAGCAAATCACCTAGTATGGACAAACTGCGCCCGATAGCAACATGATTCTGTGAATAAACAATAAATTGTTTTCCTTTTTTTAAGAAGCGCATATTTATAGGGTATGTGAACTTTTATATTATAAAAAGTTTTGTGATAACATTCTGGTCAATGAACTTTATGAAATGCATTTGATGCAAACTTGTGATATCATAAAACACTATGAGTTTCGATCAATCAGAGCGGTGTTTTCTATCACTGCTTGAAGATTTTAAAAAAAGCTGCAAAATTATTTGTTTTGATGTACATAGCAAACGCATATGATTTTTTTTTTAAAACGAATAAACTGTTTATACTCTGTTGTAATGTATATGCTTATGATATACTAATGATTATAGTTAAAATATTACAAAAAACACTGACAAAGTTTATATAAAAATCGTAATACCTGCAAACCTGATCGTAGAAAACAACACACATCTAAACCAAGGAATACACTGTCATTGAAATTATGAAGCCCTTCACTCCACTCTTGGTATCGGTATGTGGTTCTGCACTTCGGGCATATCTTTGCATACACCAGGATATCTGAAGTAATGACAATAATATGTCTTATGATAATAATTATATTCATGTATTAGGTTGTCGTTCTTATACTTTTGGCGGATAAGTTATTTTGAGTACCAATGGATTTTCCTGAATGATGAAAAATATATAAACATTACATAAACTGTGCACCAGCTGTTATTGTTTACAACGTCTTATTCATTATGAGACAAATGACCTTGCAAAAGTACAGGTATGCTATTTTTTCCTATTATTTGAATAGCATTTAACGTTCACCAAAACAATTTATTAAAATAGCATAAAAAATTTCTTTTATCCTGTCTGCGTGCAAACACTTATATCTATTACCTCGAATGATTCCTTTCATAAGAATGATTTTGGCTCGGTTCCTTATAACCTCAGCATTCAGATGGGTGTTGCATCTGTGACATCTTGTTTCAGATGGAATCATTTCTTTTCGTTCCAAAAACTCGGGTGATGGGCAACCAATAACAATTTCTCTTGGTATTTCAGAAGGAATTAGTTTAGTGCTTTTGATGTAATGTTGCAGGAGCTCTGCGTTGCTTCTTTCTAATGGGTTATTACCACGTTGAGTTGATTCTTTCGTGGTGGCAGTCCCGTCCTCCACGTGGAGATCATCACCATCAGTGCCATTATTTATGAAATATTCTGGCATCTCCTGAAATACAAACCACTTCCCTAAAGCCTTGTGGATGCAGTATCGCTTATTCCTTGAACATCTGCAGGAAAACGAGTTTTCAAGTTTGTCAAAAGTGACGACAGTTCTACCTATCACAGACCAATACCGTTTGGTATTTGCATAAACAGACAAGTAGGTAAATCTGTCGGAGCTGCTCTCGTCGTGTGGAAGTTGTACAAGTAAAGGAGTACCGCCTGGAACGTTTTCCTTGAATTCTAACATTTCATGGTATCGCTGATCTGTGAAGAATCGGTCATCATTCAGCTCCTTGAGTTTTGATGTATCCATGTTGATTTGTTTCCCTTGGCATGCATAGGATATTGACCTTACATGCACGCATTCATAGGAAACATTTCCTCCGTTTTTTGCGGTCTCCTTTAAATCAATGCATGATTGGTGTTCACAAAAGCTCTCTTGATTTGATCCACTTGTTTTTTTCACTACGTGAACTGGAAAGGAAGGACCGCTTAAATTTACAGATGAACAAAATATTCCTTCTTTGGCGTCAATTACCACACTGTGATGGTGTCTGTTAACTGAAATGTCAAGAACCTTTCCTTTCTCGTGAATTTTCATGTGTTTCTTTATCCAACGGATATGGATAGATTTACCACATTTTGAACAAATCTTTCTTTTAGGTACTCTGGTAAGAACATTGGAAAGAAGAGGTTGTGATTCCTTACGCCCTTCAGTCCTACTGCCGCTATACACATGATCATGCTCTGCAAACTTGTCACGCTGCGCGTTTACTTCACGAGGTATTCGTTCTTCCTGGTTAGTGGTGGGGTTCTTCTTTGCGAATTCTGGCGTGTTTTCACATCTAGAACTATGTGTAACCATATTAGATTTCTTCTTGATAATTTTCCCGCATGTTGGGCAGTGAAAATGTGACGAGGTAATGTCGTTGTGTCTTAGATGACAAATGACCGAAAAATAACCTAAATGGAAATAAAATGAATAAGCAAATTTAATGTTATAGTGAATATATTTAAGAACACAAGCATATTTTGTAGATATTTCAATAATTATATTGACCGATAATGACGAATTGGTGAAGTTTCTCGAATATTTATTACCAAATTACAATTCCAACTTCGATGATCAATTATTACAAAGTAATGGATTAGTAACAGTTTGTTTACTCAGCAATAATAGCGATAGGTAATGAGGACTATGGCAAGCCAAGTTGTCATTTATTTGTGGAGCAAAGTTGATCCAGTAATTTACCAAATTCTATTAGATATCTAATATATTATATAAGATATTTGTTTATGAGATATCTTGTATATTATAATATAAGATAGCTTATATGTTGATGAGATATCTTATATGTGTATAAGCTATTCTATCTAAAGTTTAAAAGTTATCTCATATAATATATAACATATCTTATGAAGATATAAGATATCTTATATATTCTTTAGGATATGTTATATTATATGATATATGTTATCATATAAGATATCTTATATAGTAAATAAAATATCTTATACATTTTTCTTAATGATATTTCTTTTTAAATATGTAAGATATCTTATAAACGTTTTATAAGATATCTTATATTTTTATATAATATCTTATAAACTTTTTTATGAGATATCTAATTGAGTACTAACATGAGATATCTCATAAAATATATAAGATATCCTAAAAAGAAAAGTTTATAAGATATCTTATAAAGAACGAGACTCTCGTTGAGACCTAAAATTTCGAGATTGACTGTTCCCTCTGTAAGGTAATTATATAATCGGCGTTTTGTTGGAAGGCACGTGGAACATACATGTACACAATCAACCGTCTGTCGTGACCACGATCGGCTTGGCGTGGAGCAGAAGTCGTGTTTGAGCAAATTTGAATATATGGTAATTATAAATCTATTTAAAACCATTGTATGCAGTTTCAGCTTCATCGAGTGGGGGAGAGTTCATTATCTCAAATTCAAATATCGTTCTTTATAAGATATCATATTATCGAGTTATATATAACATATCTTATATAACATATAAAAGCTATCTCATATAATATATCAGATATGAAATATATAAGATATCTGATATGTTTTTCTTTATAAGATATCATATCTTTATATAATTTATTACGTAGGATTTCTTATAAAGTTTATAAGATACTGTATAATTTGGTAAAAGCCCGGATCAATGTTGCTCCGTGAATAAATGACAACTTGGCTTGCCATACAGGACACTGGTCTGATTATTACGAGCACAAATGTAAATAAGCAAAAGATGTGCATTGTGACTTAGCAAACGACCAGATAATTAAATATTAAACATCCCTTCAAAATCATGATGGTCGAAGGCGGAAGGACAAAACAGTGTGTCTAGCATTCCTTTTGCGTCATCAAAATATGTCCTTGCTAAAGTATTAATCGTCGTTGTCTCTTACAAAAGTATAAGAGACTAGGTATCTATTCTTAGAAACACCTGTCGTTTCCATCTGTGTGTTCATTCACTTACTTCACATGTAGATGCAAATATGTTGGATTCTTGTAATTTTCTTGTAATTTGTCTTTTATATATCGAATTTCCTTAATTAACGGTGAAAATCTACCTGAAAAAAGTGTAGTCCATGTTAACTCTTCTTCAATGCTAAAAACTACGATGTCTGTAAAAAATCAGAAGGATAGGGAAAAGAAAGTATAGAAAGAAATCAAATAGAAGAAAAACATGCGAAGATATAAAAGAGAGAGAGAGAGAGAGAGAGAGAGAGAGAGAGATGCGTGGTAATGTGTCTAATTTTCCAGATATTAAAAGTTAGGAAGCATCACATTTATACCTCGTATCTAAATATCTTTGATTCAATACTCAAAATAAATACGCCTTCGCGTGTCCGTCTAATCCAGGCCAACGCATAGATTCTTCACAAAAGTATCCTGAAATTGGTATTACTAATGGGTAACAATGGTATGTAATGCAAACATTGCATTGAACTGAAGTTAACTTCGAATATTTTGCGAAAGATGTGTTTTTTTCCTGTTAAACATCGGTTTATTACGATCGGTACGATAAAAAGTCGAATGAAACTTCGCCGGCATTCATGTTATCTCGAACCGACCAGATATCTACTAGTGCGCACCTGGTATTTACATTTATCAGTTTCGTTGTTGCACAGCTCCATTTATTGTCATATGCATATCCGATTTCCCTTCGAAACCGACTATTAATATGAAGCAATTTTCTGTGTACACATTTAATGTACTTGTAAGTAAAGGGTAATATTTTAAACACCTCGGTCGCTTTCATTCCTTTATTACTGAAGATGACATATATACTATTCAATATCTATTGAAAGTACATACGTAGTTAACGTACTTATAAATGCATAATTACACTTATTTATCCGATGGTGTCTGTTTATATGTATTTTGGAACAGATATCATGAAATACCTTATAAAGAAAAGTTTGAGAAAGAACGAGATTCTCAGGAGAATCAGGAGATCCTCAAATAAAAAAAATCGTTTCTATATGGCTGCTCCCATATGGATAAAGACGAATTATAGGATCGCTGCGATGTTATGAACACGAAACATCCAATATGTTCTATCACGGACATATATTTGAAGTTTGTATTCAAATAATCTTTTAACATTAATATATCAATTTCAAGAAACAAAGTAATATATCAATATTATTAGACAAGTATGATAATTCAAATGTAACACCGCTGACAACGTATTCACTACTGGTCACAAAAATGCATCAAATGTATCTCAGTGCCGTACGGTAAAGAAATATATGTTATCAATAGCAGCAAATGGAATACCTGAATAAATATATATCAGTGTCAAAAAATAATCGCATATACATTTGCATTACAGAATTTCGGGTAAAATGTAGAGACTGCGCGACGGAATTTCATCTGAATGCAATCAATTATCTATTCGCATCTTACATTTAAAAGATATAAAGATAAAGTTTAGCGTTAAGTACGGGTGTGCAAGATATTTGAAGTGTTGCATAAAAACATGAAACAGTCTCTTCTTGTTTTCTAATCATTCATATTTGCCTGTTTTTTGGAGATAAAACATCTTTTAAAAAATAATTTTATGACCTTTTATAACTAAGCTGATGGCTGACTTGTATACTCCGCTCCCCCTCCATGCTATTTGCAAAGTACAGTTTTGTAGTATTTTGAATACTTACAAATTCATATTTCCTTTTGGATAAAAATAAAATCGGCCAAACGACTGATTGATATAGCTCTTTATAATGACCTATTGTCATAGTAACCATAATTCTTCACACGACCTTTTATATTTGTGTGAAGTTTCATTGGAATCGGATCACCAGTTAAGAAAAAGCTGTCCGGACAAGGAAAACGTGTTGAAAATGATCGGCCACCATGCCAACCGAAATTTTGTAATTTTAACAGCTGCATGCTAATCTATATTCGATCCTTTATAATTATGTGTGTGAGGTTTCACTGGAATCGGCCCATCGGTTTAGGATGAGTTGTCCGGACACGATTATGGGACGACAGACAGACCGACAGGCCGATTCCACTATACCACTGAAGTATAATAAACTCAATCTTCTGAGACTGTTTTGTGTTAGACTTGGAGGTAAGCGTTGACGTGCGCCTAGCTAAGATATTTACGATGAAACTGATTAGCAACATGCATGATACTTTCAACATACTTTTAAATAACAAATGACACACAATTCTCACACGCAAATAGGCGTGAAATAAGTTGTGCCCCCCTTAATCGGAGAGGTGATGACTTAATCTTATCTGACATATACTAAAGGTTTGCAAGCCAGGTGTCCTGACAGGTAAAACAATCTCCCTGCACTGGCTAATAAGACAGTTTAGAAATGAAAGATAATTAAATTAAATTACCACTCGAATTTCGGGTCATTAGTTTACTCTTAGCAATTAACATATCGAATAACTAATATATAATAAAGACCAAAACGACACACACACACAGACATTCGATGATCCGTTAAATATGCAGTAATCTAGCGCTCTTCAGCAACTTTACCATGTTATATATACATCTATACATGAATGCAGAGATAACTTTCTAAGGTAACTTGTGTCCAGTCCTTTACCATTTATCTGGAAATAAAACTTGTTTTGACTAAAGAGTGTTATCTTGACGGCAGGACAGCTATACTGTCAATGACTATAATTAATTGTGTGATAAATGAGTATTATCGCCTTGAGTCGACCAGCTGTTTCCACAAACTGACCCAGTGTTTGTATACATTTGCTTCGGGAATAGAATTGTGAACAGTAATCTATGATAGACAGTAATGGTCAAGGGATTCGGGAACAAATTTACTGTACCCTGAGGATTAGATCTACGTTTTGAAGTGTGGTACACCACTATGTGAAGATGTGATTGCAGTTTGATAGCTGCATTCTTTGTGATTTGTGTGTTATTGACATTGATATTGACATTGAAGTTATTTTTCACATTTTAGTACTTCGCATAACAAAGGATTTTAATTGGCATGCAAAAATATTTCATAAAGTGTCATCTTGATATCGGCGGGGAATCTTGAAATATCATATTCTACTTTAAGAAAATACTAGCTTTACTTGCACATGTAGTTGGTGCATTATGGACGTCAGCTATAAAGCATGAAAAAGAAATGATTTGGTCCAGAGGAAATGTTTCCGTCATACACAAAGAGATCTATATGCTTTATCAGTATTACTAAATACTACGGCAGCCCCGGAGGGACATTTTGAGTTACTACTTATAACTTATTAGTTATTACTTATAACTTATTAGTTATTACTTATTAATTAATTAATTGCATAACAGTACGTTACTTTATCATATCGTCAAGATAAATGATGTTTTATATAAAGGATGTTGTACATATCGATCCTTTTTGTGTAATTGAGTAATAAATAGTCCCGTTTTTAAACAAAACGTACTTAGTTATAATTCATTTAATTTGTTATTTCTTATTTGTTAATTCTTATTTCTTAATTGTAATTTCTTATTTGTGACTATGTATTGATAAGAAATAAGAATTAACAAAAAACAAATTAAATGAATTATAACTAAGTATGTTTTGTTTAAAAACGGGATTTTTATCAGACAATTTATTACTATACTTTACTATATTACTATTTATATAAAACAGCATTTATCTTGACGATATTATAACGTAACGTACTGTAATACAATACCTTAGTAATTACTAACAAATAAGTAATAACAAATAAGTAATAACTAATAAGTTACAAGTAGTAACTCAAAATATCCCTCCAGGGCTTCCGTAAATACAGATAAAAAGTACATTTTTTCTCGAGCGCGAAGCAAGAGTCATACGAGTGAAACAGATATATGATATTTACCTGTACCATTATTTTGCTTGCACTTTTAAAGGAGAAACAATACGACACCTTTTTGAATTGGCCACTTCACGTAATATTTTACCATTGTATAATGTTAGCAGGTAATCATCGCCCACACAAATTGTAATATATGAAATATTACAGAGAACCCAGTATGGACACGCAAAAGATTTTGATGGGAAACCAGCTACTTCAACCTTCACTTCGTTCGGGTCCTGACACTAAAATCGGCGAATCTTAAAAGTTATATCATTACAGGGTTTTTCGGCATTGTCGTTTAAGATTGATCATCAATGCATACGTCATACAAGTTCAAATTGTCAATAGCATTTGTTGTACAATTATTTATTAACTAATATGGGATACATATTCGTAAACTTATGTCTTTCACAATTAACAGGACGAATGCTACGTCCAAAAATCCCAAAAAATCAACAGTAAATTGACGTGACATCAATCTTAAATATCTAATGGTTGTGTATGCTAAATTAGAGGGGTCTAGGATGCATACTTGTTGACACAATATCTCTTTAAATACTTACCTATATAACTATAAGGTGTGTAGACGCTTACGCGGAAAAGAGCATTACCCCATTAGTAAGTAGTGACCAATTATCTAAAAACGGACCCTGCTTATATCATTGTAACTCTATTATACTTAAGGACTGGACTTTGTTCGCTACTTACCATTTCTACCTTCTATACGTGTTTTCCAATGCACTTCCAAATGTGCACGTAATTTTGATGCTGCTCTAGGTTTATATTTTGAAACTGGACATAGAGGGCAGTGGATGGATAGATAATCTCCGCTACAGCAGTCATTACATCTGGACAATTTTGATTGCAGAGTTCTTAAGGAATCGAATACGTATTGATTCATGTTTTCCCACAGACTTTTGTCAGCAACTGAAATAAACATATTCTATATTTAGTATGTTTGTATTATCAATCATAGGATTAACAGAAAACCGTTGAATATTAATAGTAAGTATGTAAGATAATGCCATTTTTACTTGCATATACAGTGATGTCATTTTTCTTTGATGGTCTTTTGCATTAAAAAGTGGTAGGTGATCTATCTGGTTGTTACATAATCAAGACAATCCATAATAATTACACACATCAAAAGAAAAAGTCTTGATTTGAACGGTTAGATGATCTAAGAAAACATTAACAATGTGGTAATGAAAAATAGTTTGCAAAATGAGTGTAAACCTATGACATAGCTATGTTTTATCCAGTCTCGGCCCTGAAGCTATTAAATATATTATTATCCGGACGAGGCGTAATGTGTTATCTCTTCTGATGAGGGAAATGTACTATTACAAATCGTAAGCTCATTTGCAAATCCCCGAATACAAAATTTACTCATATGCATAATCATGTAAGTAACATGAAATGAAGTACTTGTTTAAACTTGTCATTTTGTTGTTCTTTGTTTCATAATGAAATGTTTCAGTGATTTTAAAGCAATTTCATTTGGCATACGTATTCACATATATGAAGAAATAACATGTTTTAATGATCTTATGCATCATGATGATTTATTTTTCAATGTTTTCGGTGTTCAATTTCCATAATTTAAGGTTCCACATATTCGCTTTAAATCAAACATGTAAACACGCACACACGTACACAACGGAAACAATATGACACATACACTAGCAAATGGAAACTAACAATAATACTATCAAATCGGGTATTGGTTTCTACCATAAAATTTAGATATGATACTTACATGTAATTTTATAGTGACATCATTTCCAATGTGCTATCTTCTCTGCTTCACCTCGCTCAGCAACCGCGACGCGGTAGTTCAAAAAAATGTCCATTGCAGCGACAAATGTTCTGGCACAATCTTTAACCACTTTATGTAAAATATAATAATAATGATATCCACTCCATGTATCCGTTTAAAGATGAAACTTATTTTCTCCGATATAACTACGAATCGCAGCCGACAGGTTTTCCATATAGTGCTGAGATTTCACCACAATTCTACAATACGGTGTATTCAACGCCGAGAGGCTAGCGTATGGCAACAGATTGAGGTAACCAAACTTTAACTTACTTTGTGATAACTTGCACCACGGGAAACTGACCAGAAGCTGCACTCTCCATAGAAACACGACATATTCAAATATTGATTTACATCCCTGACTGTACCGGTTAACATAAGTACCTGTATTAATGATATAATACACCTTAAATTTACATCTCTGACTGTACCGGTCAACATCAGTACCTTTATTAATGATATAATACAGCTTTAATTTACATCCCTGACTGTACCGGTCAACATCAGTACCTGTATTTATGATATGATACAGCTTTAATTAACATCCCTGACCGTACCGGTCAACATCAGTACCTGTATTAATGATATAATACAGCTTTAATTTACATCCCTGACCGTACCGGTCAACATCAGTACCTTTATTAAGATATATTACAGCTTCAATTTACATCCCTGACTGTACCGGTCAACATCAGTACCTGTATTTATGATATACTACAGCTTTAATTTACATCCCTGGCCGTACCGGTCAACATCAATACCTTTATTAATGATATAATACAGCTTTAATCTACATCCCTGACCATACCGGTCAACATAAGTACCTTTATTAATGATATAATACAGCATAAATCTACATCCCTGACCGTACCGGTCAACATCAGTACCTTTATTAAAGGTATATTACAGCTTTACTTTACATCCCTGACCGTACCGGTCAACATCAGTACCTGTATTAATGATATAATACAACTTCAATTTACATCCCTGACTGTACCGGTCAACATCAGTACCTTTATTAATGATATAATACAGCTTTAATTTACATCCCTGACCGTACCGGTCAACATTAGTACCTTTATTAAAGATATATTACAACTTTAATTTACATCCCTGACTGTACCGGTCAACATAAGTACCTTTATTTATGATATAATACAGCTTTAATTTACATCTCTGACCGTACCGGTCAACATCAGTACCTTTATTAAAGATATATTACAACTTTAATTTACATCCCTGACTGTACCGGTCAACATAAGTACCTTTATTAATGATATAATACATCATAAATCTACATCCCTGTCCGTACCGGTCAGCATTAGTACCTGTATTTATGATATAATACAGCTTTAATTTATATCCCTGACCGTACCTGTCAATATCAGTACCTTTACTAATGATATGATACAGCTTTAATTAACATCCCTGACCGTACCGGTCAACATCAGTACCTTTATTAAAGGTATATTACAGCTTTACTTTACATCCCTGACCGTACCGGTCAACATCAGTACCTTTATTAATGATATAATACAACTTCAATTTACATCCCTGACTGTACCGGTCAGCATTAGTACATGTATTAAAGATATATTACAGCTTTAATTTACATCCCTGACTGTACCGGTCAACATCAGTACCTGTATTTATGATATACTACAGCTTTAATTAACATCCCTGGCCGTACCGGTCAACATCAATACCTTTATTAATGATATAATACAGCTTTAATTTACATCCCTGACTGTACCGGTCAACATCAGTACCTTTATTAATGATATAATACAACTTCAATTTACATCCCTGACTGTACCGGTCAACATCAGTACCTTTATTAATGATATAATACAGCTTTAATTTACATCCCAGTCCGTACCGGTTAACATAAGTACCTGTATTTATGATATACTACAATTTTAATTTACATCCCTGTCCGTACCGGTCAGCATTAGTAATGTATTTATGATATAATACAGCTTCAATTTACATCCCTGACTGTACTCGTCAACATCAGTACCTTTATTAATGATATAATACAGCTTTAATTTACATCCCTGACTGTACCGGTCAACATCAGTACCTGTATTTATGATATACTACAGCTTTAATTTACATCCCTGACCGTACCGGTCAACATCAGTACCTTTATTAAAGGTATATTACAGCTTTACTTTACATCCCTGACCGTACCGGTCAACATCAGTACCTGTATTAATGATATAATACACCTTAAATTTACATCCCTGACCGTACCGGTCAACATCAGTACCTTTATTAAAGGTATATTACAGCTTTACTTTACATCCCTGACCGTACCGGTCAACATCAGTACCTGTATTAATGATATAATACACCTTAAATTTACATCCCTGACCGTACCGGTCAACATCAGTACCTTTATTAAAGGTATATTACAGCTTTACTTTACATCCCTGACCGTACCGGTCAACATCAGTACCTGTATTAATGATATAATACAACTTCAATTTACATCCCTGACTGTACCGGTCAACATAAGTACCTTTATTAATGATATAATACAGCATAAATCTACATCCCTGACCGTACCGGTCAACATTAGTACCTTTATTAAAGATATATTACAGCTTTAATTTACATCCCTGACTGTACCGGTCAACATTAGTACCTGTATTAATGATATAGTAAAGCTTTAATTTACATCCCTGACTGTACCGGTCAACATAAGTACCTTTATTAATGATATAATACAGCATAAATCTACATCCCTGACCGTACCGGTCAACATTAGTACCTTTATTAAAGATATATTACAGCTTTAATTTACATCCCTGACTGTACCGGTCAACATTAGTACCTGTATTAATGATATAATAAAGCTTTAATTAACATCCCTGACCGTACCGGTCAATATCAGTACCTTTATTAATGATATAATACAGCTTTAATTAACATCCCTGACCGTACCGGTCAACATCAGTACCTTTATTAATGATATATTACAGCTTTACTTTACATCCCTGACCGTACCGGTCAACATCAGTACCTGTATTAATGATATAATACAACTTCAATTTACATCCCTGACTGTACCGGTCAACATCAGTACCTTTATTAATGATATAATACAGCTTTAATTTACATCCCTGACCGTACCGGTCAACATCAGTACCTTTATTAATGATATATTACAACTTTAATTTACATCCCTGACTGTACCGGTCAACATAAGTACCTTTATTAATGATATAATACAGCATAAATCTACATCCCTGTCCGTACCGGTCAGCATTAGTACCTGTATTTATGATATAATACAGCTTTAATTTATATCCCTGACCGTACCGGTCAATATCAGTACCTTTACTAATGATATGATACAGCTTTAATTAACATCCCTGACCGTACCGGTCAACATCAGTACCTTTATTAAAGGTATATTACAGCTTTACTTTACATCCCTGACCGTACCGGTCAA
This sequence comes from Pecten maximus, assembly GCF_902652985.1. Classification (NCBI taxonomy): domain Eukaryota; kingdom Metazoa; phylum Mollusca; class Bivalvia; order Pectinida; family Pectinidae; genus Pecten; species Pecten maximus. The sequence continues at coordinate 35,298,961 of NC_047022.1, forward strand.
CATCAGTACCTTTATTAATGATATAATACAACTTCAATTTACATCCCTGACTGTACCGGTCAACATCAGTACCTGTATTTATGATATACTAAAACTTTAATTTACATCCCTGGCCGTACCGGTCAACATCAATACCTTTATTAATGATATAATACAGCTTTAATCTACATCCCTGACCATACCGGTCAACCTTTAGTACCTGTATTCACGATATAGTAAAGCTTTAATTTACATCCCTGGCCGTACCGGTCAACATAAGTACCTTTATTAATGATATAATACAGCATAAATCTACATCCCTGACCGTACCGGTCAACATTAGTACCTTTATTAAAGATATATTACAGCTTTAATTTACATCCCTGACTGTACCGGTCAACATTAGTACCTGTATTAATGATATAATAAAGCTTTAATTAACATCCCTGACCGTACCGGTCAATATCAGTACCTTTATTAATGATATGATACAGCTTTAATTAACATCCCTGACTGTACCGGTCAACATCAGTACCTTTATTAATGATATATTACAGCTTTACTTTACATCCCTGACCGTACCGGTCAACATCAGTACCCGTATTAATGATATAATACAACTTCAATTTACATCCCTGACTGTACCGGTCAACATCAGTACCTTTATTAATGATATAATACAGCTTTAATTTACATCCCTGACCGTACCGGTCAACATCAGTACCTTTATTAATGATATATTACAACTTTAATTTACATCCCTGACTGTACCGGTCAACATAAGTACCTTTATTAATGATATAATACAGCATAAATCTACATCCCTGTCCGTACCGGTCAGCATTAGTACCTGTATTTATGATATAATACAGCTTTAATTTATATCCCTGACCGTACCGGTCAATATCAGTACCTTTACTAATGATATGATACAGCTTTAATTAACATCCCTGACCGTACCGGTCAACATCAGTACCTTTATTAAAGGTATATTACAGCTTTACTTTACATCCCTGACCGTACCGGTCAACATCAGTACCTGTATTAATGATATAATACACCTTAAATTTACATCCCTGACCGTACCGGTCAACATCAGTACCTTTATTAAAGGTATATTACAGCTTTACTTTACATCCCTGACCGTACCGGTCAACATCAGTACCTGTATTAATGATATAATACACCTTAAATTTACATCCCTGACCGTACCGGTCAACATCAGTACCTTTATTAAAGGTATATTACAGCTTTACTTTACATCCCTGACCGTACCGGTCAACATCAGTACCTGTATTAATGATATAATACAACTTCAATTTACATCCCTGACTGTACCGGTCAACATAAGTACCTTTATTAATGATATAATACAGCTTAAATCTACATCCCTGACCGTACCGGTCAACATTAGTACCTTTATTAAAGATATATTACAGCTTTAATTTACATCCCTGACTGTACCGGTCAACATTAGTACCTGTATTCATGATATAGTAAAGCTTTAATTAACATCCCTGACTGTACCGGTCAACATAAGTACCTTTATTAATGATATAATACAGCATAAATCTACATCCCTGACCGTACCGGTCAACATTAGTACCTTTATTAAAGATATATTACAGCTTTAATTTACATCCCTGACTGTACCGGTCAACATTAGTACCTGTATTAATGATATAATAAAGCTTTAATTAACATCCCTGACCGTACCGGTCAATATCAGTACCTTTATTAATGATATAATACAGCTTTAATTAACATCCCTGACTGTACCGGTCAACATCAGTACCTTTATTAATGATATATTACAGCTTTACTTTACATCCCTGACCGTACCGGTCAACATCAGTACCCGTATTAATGATATAATACAACTTCAATTTACATCCCTGACTGTACCGGTCAACATCAGTACCTTTATTAATGATATAATACAGCTTTAATTTACATCCCTGACCGTACCGGTCAACATCAGTACCTTTATTAATGATATATTACAACTTTAATTTACATCCCTGACTGTACCGGTCAACATAAGTACCTTTATTAATGATATAATACAGCATAAATCTACATCCCTGTCCGTACCGGTCAGCATTAGTACCTGTATTTATGATATAATACAGCTTTAATTTATATCCCTGACCGTACCGGTCAATATCAGTACCTTTACTAATGATATGATACAGCTTTAATTAACATCCCTGACCGTACCGGTCAACATCAGTACCTTTATTAAAGGTATATTACAGCTTTACTTTACATCCCTGACCGTACCGGTCAACATCAGTACCTTTATTAATGATATAATACAACTTCAATTTACATCCCTGACTGTACCGGTCAACATCAATACCTTTATTAATGATATAATACAGCTTTAATCTACATCCCTGACCATACCGGTCAACCTTTAGTACCTGTATTCACGATATAGTAAAGCTTTAATTAACATCCCTGACCGTACCGGTCAACATCAGTACCTGTATTAATGATATAATACACCTTAAATTTACATCCCTGACCGTACCGGTCAACATCAGTACCTTTATTAAAGGTATATTACAGCTTTACTTTACATCCCTGACCGTACCGGTCAACATCAGTACCTGTATTAATGATATAATACAACTTCAATTTACATCCCTGACTGTACCGGTCAACATCAGTACCTTTATTAATGATATAATACAGCTTTAATTTACATCCCCGTCCGTACCGGTTAACATAAGTACCTGTATTTATGATATACTAAAACTTTAATTTACATCCCTGTCCGTACCGGTCAGCATTAGTACCTGTATTTATGATATAATACAGCTTTAATTTACATCCCTGACTGTACCGGTCAACATCAGTACCTTTATTAATGATATAATACAACTTCAATTTACATCCCTGACTGTACTGGTCAACATCAGTACCTTTATTAATGATATAATACAGCTTTAATTTACATCCCTGACTGTACCGGTCAACATCAGTACCTGTATTTATGATATACTACAGCTTTAATTAACATCCCTGGCCGTACCGGTCAACATCAGTACCTTTATTAATGATATAATACAACTTCAATTTACATCCCTGACCGTACCGGTCAACATTAGTACCTGTATTGATGAATAATAGAACTTTTACGTACATCCCTGGCCGTACCGGTTATGTTTTTCGTAGTAGTATTAGTACAACGATCGATATTAGAACAAGAATGTTATCATTCATTATTTGTACACGTATAGTGCTTGATTACACAAGTCAATCATGACAGAGCCATATTTCGCAATCGCCAATGGTTATCTTGAAACTTCAGTAACCATTTCTTTATTAAAATCTTGATATTCAAAGTTTTCTTAATGATAAACAGTTTGAACCCAACAGTATCTTTACAAGCATAACAACAACAACATATTAATTCGAACGCGCCGCAGTACAGTTGGGGACTTCCTGTACAGACAGAGACCTGTACAGACGCGGATGTATGCTGACAGGTCCTGATGTGTTGTTGTGCGAGTTATGGCTACTTCCGGTGTCCGGATTACATAAAAATCAATATGAAACATACGGAAGGGGCCAAGAATTGTATCGATTAAGTAAAGAAGGAAACATACATATTCAACAAACTTTTTAAATTGATGATATCCTGAACCTTATAGTTTCTCAATGATATGACAAATTTGTAGGTCTACTCGCTTTTATGGGTTGTACTTTTCATTTAAAAAGCCAATCTGAATGATTGTGAAACTATATGTATTACGGGTGAGGACAAAACCCGGAATGCACTCAGGCGTGAAGAGATTTTTCATAATATTTTGTATTTATTAGGACATATCTCCATTATTACTGAATGGATTTTTGTTCGGACACCAGCAGTAAAAGGGTTGATTTATCCCCTTTAAAATGGTATAAGTAATATTTAACAGTATCAAAAATTAGAAGTGAAAGTGGTGGCCGGAATGAACCATATGGAATAAAAATGTCGATATTTACAACTGTTTTGGTTATAATAAATACCCATATCTCAAATATTACTGAACAGATTTTTGTTCGGGAACCACACAAAAACGGAGAATTTAGTACTCTTTCACATGATATGAACTGTTTGAATACATGTTCGATATTACTTTCAAAAGTGGTGGCCGGAATGAATTGATGTGGTGTGAAAAATTAGCAAAATCGTCAAAGTTACATGTACATTTCCATCTTTATTGGTCCATAACTATTTTATCACTTAACCGATTTCTGTTCGGGACACGCTCTAGACAAGATAATTTTATAGGCTTTAAGCTGATATAACTTTTATTAATATTCATTACAAATTCGGTGCAAAAGTGGTGGCCGGAATGAACCTAGTTGAAATTCACGGACGCCATTTTGAACAAAAGTTGAATGTAAAAACAACACAAGCTACATGCTAGTTCTTTAATACAAGGGAAGTAACTCGAGCAAGGAAAAATTACCTGTACCTGTTTCATCCATCCAATCTGGAAACCCACAAGAACAACTACAATTTATTGTGATACTGTTAGTACTTGCCTTTTTTAGTTGTGATGCTATTTTAACGAACTGTGGAAACGGCATGAAATAACCTTTATCTAAACACCAAATTAAGTGACCCTTTTTGATTTTCAATGAAATTAGTTTTTTGTTTGAATGAATTACCTTTAAAACAAAATTCTACCATATTAGTTATTGCAAAAAGCCCACAATCGTAGCCATTATTTTGATCCTGTACATCTAAAATTTTGACTGGGATACTACTTTTATTATTACCGTAAATACTACAAAGCTGAAGTTCGATTGACGGAGTGTTAACTGTATGATTTTCTTTTGATGCTAAACTGTCTAGAACGGATATTTCCCCATTACTTTTTTGAAAACTTGTAACCCAGTGGTCTCTTCCATTATGGTGAATTTGAACAGAAGGTGAAACTACAGATTGAAAAGCTATTTGGTTTTTCCATTTACATTTATTTGAATCATATACTGGAGCTAAGTTTGTCAACTGAAAACCATTCAAACCAGGAAATTGTTTAGACATTATTGATTGTACTTCATTTATAATATCAGAACAAATCCATTCTTTATTGGAAATTTTAAGTTTATGGCTTTCATTTAAGTTATTTACCCATGGGTTTTGTAGCGACTTTACGTTTTTTAACAAGTTGTACATTATCTTCGCTAATATTACATGTATCAGAATCTTCTAACTGAACACGTGGTTTCCTTTTTTACAGGACTTAAAGTTTCCTTTTTAATAGATTGATTTGTAGGAGTCTTTATTTGTTGAATAGGAGTTTTTGATGGACCTAGTTTTTTCGTAGATTTTGGCGTTTGATATGTCTACTTCCTTAGATTCACTAACTTTACTAACATTAGGTTCTTGAACTGATTCACTGACTTGGCTTGCTACTGTTTTACCGTTTTCGTTAGAAGTAGGTTCTAATAAGTTTATAAAAGACTCGTTTTTTAAATTACCTTTGACAAGGTCTACGATTTCATTGGGGTTTAAAAGTTTTTGGGGTATGACAATTTCATCTTTTGGAAATATTAGCATATACAAATTTATCTAAAAGTTTGTATTGTCCTATTCCTGCCATTCCAGTTTGAATGTTATAAAAATATCTATACTGTAGCAACTGTCAACTTAATGTTAAGATATCGACGGGTAATTCCTTACCTTTCACGTGAGTTTTCAAGACAGCGTCGATACTTTCTGACGCATTATTTGTAATACCTGACAGCAGATTATACAAACCATTGGACTGTTGAATGTTCCACTTTGCAGTATGTAATTTGATGTCATTCTGGAGATGGTTGTTGAAGTAGTTTAGCGCTAATTGGGACCACTTACCTGTGCGAAGTTGGACTGTGTCGTCAAAGTCTTCCTCGTTTGACTGAAGAATTCTAGTAAAATCTTGTAAATAAATAGCTATCTCACAACTATCTGCGTGATTCTTTTGTAACCAGTATCTAAAGTCTCTGATTCCAGCAAGACAGATTAGTACAATTTGGTAACACCTTTTTAATTGCATTAGAAAAACTCTTTTCTCTATCTGTTATAATTGGAATATTCTTTTTCAAAAGTTTTGGAACTTTTTCACAAAGATAATCAAACAATCGCTCGTGACATTTTTGAAATTTTCTTTCATGTACCAAAAATGCTAATGGGATGTTTTGTTTTCAAAAAGGATATGTTGGAAAATGACTGGTGTCACATAAAAATCACCTAGATTAAAAGTTGTGTCATACCCTAAGCACATTGTTACTGAGCTATCGTCTAAATCTAACAATTGGTTAAAAACCTCAAAAAATTCTAGTTAACAGTCATCGGCCAGCGTAAGCTAATTTAAAGATCGATTATATTCATCAAGGTGTGAACGAGCCGCCCGTTACCTGGTCATGGTGACCGGTGTACCGTGTAGGCCTATATGTTGTTTTAGTATAGACGTAGTGTGGTATCGGCTTGGACATACTCATAAAATGGCGTCCGTGAATTTCACCTAGGTTCATTCCGGCCACCACTTTTGCACCGAATTTGTAATGAATATTAATAAAAGATATATCAGCTTAAAGCCTATAAAATTATCTTGTCTAGAGCGTGTCCCGAACAGAAATCGGTTAAGTGATAAAAGAGTTATGGATCAATAAAGATAGAAATTTACATGTAACTTTGACGATTTTGCTAATTTTTCACACCACATCAATTCATTCCGGCCACCACTTTTGAAAGTAATATCGAACATGTATTCAAACAGTTTATATCATGTGAAAGAGTACTAAATTCTCCGTTTTTGTGTGGTTCCCGAACAAAAATCTGTTCAGTAATATTTGAGATATGGGTATTTATTATAACGAAAACAGTTGTAAATATCGACATTATTATTCCATATGGGTTCATTCCGGCCACCACTTTCACTTCTAATTTTTGATACTGTTAAATATAATTTATACCATTTGAAAGGGGATAAATCAACCCTTTTACTGCTGGTATCCGAACAAAAATTTATTCAGTAATAACGGAATTATGACCTAATAAACACAATAAATCAACAAAAATCTCTTCACGCCTGAGTGCATTCCGGGTTTTGTACTCGCCCATGTATTACGTCATTTCCGTAAACATGTTGAGTGATGTTTCCACGTGTCCACTTTCGTTTTGTCCTATTTTTGATGGTTTGCAGCTGCCTGGTACATTTTGCATATACGTATCTTGAATCTAAGTCATGCGATTTGCAGTATAACAAACAATGCATATACTACGACGTTAGGCCTAATTGTATTATTACTAATATCGACAGTGGTACTTGTGATGTGGACAAATATACACTTGCCTCGACACTGAAGGACTGGGGATTTAACTCACAGCGAAACGTCATACTAAGTGAGTTCCCGATCGACCCGGTAAAGAAGAATTATGTTCGCCAAGTAAAGAACTCTCTATTTTCGATTACATACCCTGTTCCATTACGTTCGAGGACTATTTTAGCTGCCATATCGGACGACGTGCTTGTAAATATTTTGGATCTTGACCCAGTTGTCGTTCGTAGTCGAGACTTTACCGATTTCGTGAGTGGCAGCCTTGTTTTGCACGGAGCTGTCCCCTTGGCCCATAGATATGGTGGTCACCAGTTTGGAAGCTGGGCAGGTCAGCTTGGGGACGGACGAGCGGTCATGTTGGGAGATTACGTCAACAGGAAGGGCGAGAGATGGGAGCTGCAGTTGAAGGGGTCGGGACTGACTCCTTACTCCCGTCGTGGGGACGGGCGAGCAGTGATACGATCGTCTGTCCGCGAATTCCTTTGTAGCGAAGCTCTTTACCAACTCGGTAAGAATTCCAATTGAAATTAAGCCCACGCACGAAAGATAGTATGCATATATAATATATTTATATTATATGAAGACCTGAAAAAGTTAACAGAATCCAAATGTTTTTACTGTGTTGGTTCCTTTTATTTATTTACATCAAAATCAATCAGCTACATGTCGATATTCATATTCTGTTACTGAAATATAGGCCTACTGAACGATTTGCATGGATCAATATAAAACATAAGACGAACAGTCTACTGGTATAACACAGGGCTTGACTCGAATTCCCAACCTATAATCCATATGTATTACATATAATCAATCAATCAACCAATCAATTTGTTTATTTAAGTGTCATATATCAAAACTACATTGTACAAGTATATACACGTAGTTACATAGTCCGAGTTTTCTCTGGCCCTGTTACCATGTCTGTGTACACCAGACATGGTAACAGGGCCAGAGAAAACTCGGGCTAGTAGTTACAAAGAATAAAACATAATTGAATATCGGGTATAAGTCATCTTAACCATAATAAAATATAGAATATTGATATTCTAAAAAGAACTGTTACAATTGAAGACCTCAAAACGCACACTTAACTTCTACATTTTGTTTGTTTTTGTTTTTATTGCAACTGTTTAGTTTAACTGTAAACTTGTTTTACGTCCGTGAAGAATGAAATCAACACAGAAATTAAGACTAGACCGGATTGGCGATCGTGATGCTATAGTTAATAAGTTCAGCTGTATTTATTGTATTTTACATGTAAAACATATTGCTATGGGCCGAGCTGTATAGTAAAATATTTAACATATTATCTCAGTTGCCAACTGGTCTTCCTCCTTTTGAAAGACTTTTTACGATATATGTATCGGACAAGAGTTGTTCGTAGTTTATCAGATAGTAAATATTACTCCCAAAAAGGGAACCGCGGGGGCTGTGTTTTTGCGTTGTGTCTGTCCGTCCGTCTTTCCTTTAGGAGACGAAATTTATAGTATTTTGTTTTCTACCCATTATCTTTGAATCTCACTTCGTATGTGTATTTTGATAGCGACTGATAAACGGATTGTACCAAGTTATTCTTGGGTCCCTGTATGAACTTATGGTAGCAATTAACAGACTATACTACAGAAGCCAATACATGCAGATAATGTGACATTATAAAATACTACATACATGATTCCATAATGTATATCAAATATATAGAACAGACTGCCTCTCTGAACTGTAACTACAATTATATTCAGCAACAGTACATAGTTATCTTGCACACGCACACAACGAAACAAACGAGTCTGATGATATTGACCAACTCAAGACTAACGATAGCTTGAACCATTTATAAAATACAGCTACCTGCTGTATACATGTAGCCTATCACTAAATATCACAGTAACACTGAACAGTACATGGTGTCGTGACCAGACACAAAACTATCATGTTAGCTATGAGCGGCGTGTCGTGAACTACACTATACATATGTGTGTGCATGTACAACACTACCCTACTCACGACCTAATACGCTGAGCAACTCATCACGACTACATCAATGTAGTACATCAATGTAGTCGCGACACACTAGCTATGAGCTTTGAAGCTTGGACGATAGCTAAGCTTAACCCGGTACAATATTCTGGTCGTAACTCCTGTGTATACGACACTGATCGAGGAAAGACTTATCAAGCCACTACATTTCAGTGTCGTTAAACCAACTAAATAGTTTAATCTATTATCGAGTTCTTATCAGACAAATTACCAACTCCAGAATAAGACGCTACACCTTGTGGGTCGGCCTTTTTATACTCCGAGTGGGAAACAATTAACGCCCTTTATTATTAATCACAATCACAAGAACTAGTCACTAAAGCGCTTACACGGCACTGCCGATAACAAAGCATCACATGGCACATGTAACAAGAAGGTATAGGCCTGTTTTCGCCACACAGCCCAAAAGTACTACACAGACAAAGCACTTGCATTGAACTTCTCATATCACCTACTTGAGTGATATTTCTGAAATTATTCACATGTATACTACCAAATGCAACTGCTGAAATATTGAATACAATGGGTCTGTCAAATATTCATTGTGTGAAATTGGTTCCTACAAGATTGATCATCTGTACATTCTTGCATAAATTTCACATCCAATAAAGACTGAAATAATAGTTTCCGTAGGAAAATTGTTTCTTGAGAAGGAGTCATTTTAGATGTGGATAGTCCCACCGCATCGTTGTCTCCGATTTAGAAAGGGGGGGGGGGGGGGGGGGACTTTCGGTTTTATATCTGATATAATTATGTATATGTTATGTAATTTCAAAATAAAACATTTGCATGCTTCTCTGTTTTTTTGCTGTCCTAAGGTGTGCCTACGAGTCGAGCTGCCTCCCTTGTGGTTAGTGATGACCCTGTCACACGTGACCAGTTCTACGATGGACACCCTCAGACCGAGAGAGCCGCTGTTGTATTGCGTATATCACAGTCATGGTTCAGGTTCGGATCCCTGGAAATCCTAGCGCAAAACGGAGAGATAGACTTACTCAGACAACTGACAGATTTTATAATCAGAAGGTATTTTTTAGACATTGATCTACACGGCGCTAACAGGTATTTGGAGTTGTATAGCGCAATAGTTGAACAAACCGCCGCCATGATTGCCATGTGGCAATCTGTGGGGTTCACACACGGGGTCTGCAACACAGATAACTTCAGCATCCTTTCTTTAACGATTGACTTCGGACCGTTTGGATTTCTTGAGGAGTACAACCCGAAATTCGTTCCTAACACATCAGACGATGAGGGCCGATATAGTTACGAACGACAGCCCGATGTTGGCTACTATAACTTGGATAAACTCAAACTGGCTCTTCAGCCATTACTGAGCAAAAGTCAGGCAAAGCAGATGACAATTGTTCTCAAAGGGTACGTGGACATTTATAAAGACAAGTTCATGGAACTATTCAGGCGGAAAATTGGTTTATCGAAGGAAGCTGAGGAGGACGAACAGGTCATTGCGATACTATTGAAAATGATGGAAGAAACGAAGGCTGATTTTACAATGACATTTCGACAATTATCGGAGATAAGTGTCAGTGACATCGGCGAAATGCTGGTGTTACCTGGCGATCAAGCGTGGGCGCTGAAAAAACTAGCTACCCACGATTGGTTTGCTGCATGGGTCAAAATGTACAAGAAAGTGCTAATGGACCAAAATGTGTCCGAAACAAACAGACAAAGAATAATGAAGTTGACCAACCCTCGGTACGTACTTCGGAACTGGATGGCTCAGAAAGCTATAACTAAAGCGGAACGAGACGACTTTAGCGAAATTGCCAAGGTGTTACGAGTATTAGAACGACCTTTCACATTTCAGGAGGAGGCCGAAGCGAACGGATTTGCATCCCCGCCTCCTCACTGGGCGAATACTCTCCGTGTCAGTTGTTCATCGTGACTGTCACTGAAACCACACACGTCATGACAATGTTATATCTAATATGAACTTGGTCAGACCACAATCGTCTGTATTTGGTTAATATTTATAGAAAAAAGTAAGGCCGTACTCCTATGGAGGGTTAAAAGGGACATAATTATATGTTTAACTTTTCTTGTTTGTTTAACCATTTAACTTATTGTTTTGATTATTGTTCCTTTATCTTTTCTTTTTTCATTTCTTTATTTTTACATAGTGATAAGTGTTGATATTTAATTTCTTTTATTCAGCGTTAGATAGTTTGTGTTTCTTTGTTTTATATTCCTATTGCTGCAGACTGATGCTATAAACTAAGTAAAATTGTGTTTAACAATTTTAGGTATTAGTCGGCTATTTATATTTTGTGACCAAAAACTTTGATTTAATATGTCATTTTTCAGTTTCTGCTTGATAGCTTTATGGTTTTCAAATTTAGTTGTTTAAATATCGGATTTTCCTCTTTTCCTATTTGGTTATTTAAGTATATTTTGTTTCACAACAACAATGTAAGTGTTTCAGAATTATGTCCCAAAAAACCCTTGATGCATTTTTTCAAACTATTCTAACACCAGGGGGCAGTAAAATCTAAACATAAATATATAATCACGGGGCGCTCCCCAACAACCACCGACTGGTAACTTCATATTATGATTTTATCAAAACGGTTAAATCCTAGGCATTGTGCTTATTATATATGTAATTATTAGTATTGAGACACCGTTTGTGTACCGATAAAATGTTTGTTTTTGACGATTTTTCCGTGTCGTTTTACGACATCGCTCAACTTTTGTGACGGAAGTGGGTCAATCAGCTAGACAAGCGTTCATATTTTCCTAACAAATCTAATCTCTTACGGAGTCGTAGGTTTCCAGTAGGTTTCCTAGGTCTAGTGTAAATGTTACGTGTTCATTCATGTTTTAGAGACAGGCGACGTTTAAATATGTAATATTTAATTTCTTTATTGTTTGTTTAATGAAATTACTGTGTCGTTAGTTAGACTAATGCTTTGATGTCTTGATCAGCTGATATTTGTTTATGTTGTGGAGCAACGACGTTTCGAGAATCATATCTCACATATTAGCTTACGATGACACGAACATTCAAGGAACTACGTATACTGTACATGTACTTCAGTACACATCAGCAGTATATTGAACAATTCTTTTTCAGTAATAGAAGTTGTTTTTTCTCAAATTCTTAATGAAATATATGTTCTAATGCTTTAAATTTTGAAATTAAAGTCTCTGACCTGCCCTTTATTGAGATGGTTCTTAGGACAGTGTCAAATTATATCATCTTTTGCATTGATTAATAGATGAAATAAGTTTTCAAATATATTTAAACCCTTCACTTTTATGCACCAAAGAAAACAATATGCAAGAAAGCTGTTCTGACAAATTTTAAGCAAATATATTGTCAATTATTATGTTGCATTAGGAAAAATTCTGTTGCTTTTGGTGTATAGAAAGATGTCATGCATTTTTTTTTTATCTTTTAAAATTAAATCAATTTCAATTTATTACAAAAAAGTATAAGATATAAAATTATTTGACAAAATCAAAGAGTTACCAGGTTTTAGCTATCACAATTTTACAAAATAGTTGACTTTGAAATTTCATGAATTAGTAAATTTTCAAATATCTATAAGTTACTTTATTATCAATTCCATATCAACATATTTCAACCCTTTGCTTTCATGTGCCAAAGAAAACCATGTGCGAGAAACCTGTTCTGAGAAAATTTTACTAAAATTATGTTGATTGTTATATCACATTAAGTTAATTAACTAATTTAGGGTGTGGAACCATGTTGTAGTTTGTTTTGTCTTTTGAATTTGTAATCAGTTTCAACTTATTACAAAAGGTATAATAGAAAACTACTTGTCAAAATTAAAGAATTACTAATATTTTGTTATCACTATTTTACAAAATAGTTTTTCTCCAAAATTTCATCTGCACATAGGTAGCAATTGGTAAATTTTGAAATATCTTTGCTTTAAATACCATTCCGACATATTTCAACCTTTTGCTTACATATACCAAAGAAAACAATGTGCAAGACACCAATTCTGACAAATTTATCTTAAGTTTTTGGAACTATTATGTATTTATTGTGTTGCACTTTGTTAAATTCAATGTTGGGGAACAATGTAGTTGTTTTTTTTATCTTTTGAATTTAAACTTTACTTATATAAAGGTATTATAGAAAATTATTTGACAAATTCAAGCAATGACCGGGATTTAATGATAACCATTCTACAAGATAGTTTTCTTCATAATGTCATCTCCACACAGGTGAAATACAGTAACACTACAGTAGGACTAGTGTACATGTAAATAGTTTATATGTTTCTTTTTTTTAGGCCAACACCACCATATGCAAACATTTACATTAGGAAGGGTGTTACAAATTATTGGCCAAAGACTGCAGTTAATTTCCCTCTATATTCTACTGAAGAAACAAATTCAGAATTTTGAAACTTTACATAAAATCTGGTTTTAATTTCATATTGTAGAACTATTTTCTCAATATCAAACTATTTTGATATTGGGATAACACCATTTTCTTTCATTTTCACATCTTTTACAATTGCAACTGTAACAAATAAAAATTAAAAAGTTTTAAACAGGTACTGAAATTGCAGGCCTTAGACTGCAAGTAATTATCCTCTATGTTCTACTTAAAAAAAAAATTCATTAAAATGTTTTTGAGACTTTGCATAAAATATGGTTTTCATTTCATTTTGTAGAAGTACTCTCTCAATTTCAAGCCATTTAGATATTAAGAAACAAATTTTCCACAATTTTCACTTCTTTGGTACTATTGCCACTGTAAGATAGTTAATTATTTATTATTGAGGGGCCGCGGTGGCCGGGTGGTTAAGATGTCATGACACTTAATATCACTAGCTATCCACCTCTGGGTTGCTAGTTCGAAACCTACGTTGGAAGTTAACTGGCCATGGTACTGACCGTAGGCCGGTAGTGTTTCTCCTGGTACTCCGGCTTTCCTCCACCTCTAAACCTGACACGTCCTTAAATGAACTTAGCTGTTAATAGGACGTTAAACCAAATACACCAAGTATATTAGTATTATATATATAGAAGAAGTATAGTTTGAACAGTTATCCTGCAGAAGAAAATGGAAGCTGACAATCAGTCCGGTATGTGCTGTCATGGTTATGTCTTTGTACAAGACCATGCACTTTACCCTTTTTGTTCTGGATGGCATGCAATGGGCCTCTTGTATGTTGTTCAGTCAGGTAGTCACCAACTACTACAAGGAGACCCAGCCTCAGAGTTAAAGATGCTACTTATTTTTTAGAATCTTGGCAAACTGGTCTACACTGCTACCTTACAAGAAGTTTAAATCATTTATTTGAAAAGAAAATATTTATTTTGCTTGGTAAGCTCCATTTCCTGGATGGCTTGTGGACAGACAGGTCTCCTGCATGTTGTTCAGAGGTAGTCACTAACTACTACAAGGAGACCCTGCCTCAAACTGACTCAGCTGGCTATTCAAAGGGTGATAAACAAAGCTAACAAATAACAAAGCAAATATATATAAGAATAAGAGATAATTTGTCACTTAATTTTCAGAAACTCCAGGGCAAACTGGTGTACACTGCTACCTGATAAAAGGTTGAAAAAGTTATTTAAAAATAAAAATATGATTTATTATGCATTATTTAGCTTCCTTTGCATGAATTATTGGTCAAATTCACATAAATAATTTAAAACTTGCTAATTACATTTACTTAATTTTCATCTGTGATAGAAAAAGGGAGATAACTCGCTCACCTGTTCTTGATATTAAATTACATGGGTAATAAGATATTTCCCTAAAGTTATATTCATGATCGATCAATTATCGATATGATGATGATTGATAATGAACTTATTAGTGATTCCCAACACTACTGAAGAAGTTTTCGAATAAAAAAAAATTAGACAATCTCCCAATTTGCTTGACACGGACCACTGACAAAGACGCTTGATACTGACTTTGAACTATGGGGAAGTCCCGAAATGAAATTTACAATTTAATATATTGAATCAATATTCGGCAAAATCATCGATTGATGGAAGTCAATATATCCGAAGTCTTGGAACTGGCAGTACGGGCGCTGTATGATCAATCTAATTAAAATCTAGATGGTCATTATCACTACACGTTTCTCATGTAACGTAGTGAGAATGACCATCTAGATTTTAATTTGATTGCTGTATGATATGCGGAACTACGAAAACCAGTCTAATACTTCGAGCTCTTGGCCTACTGCCTGTGCCATTCAACCGGAGCAGACACGAAAAAACGGGCTCGGTGTCGTAAACACTTTTTTAAAACTAGGATTTTATCATCTGAGGATATAGTATTGATATTATTTCGAATATTAAGGATAAAAAGCAGTGAGTGTATAATTTAGGGCCAAAGCTTAATCCAAACAATGATGAAGTGTTTCAGTCGGGCATTGGTAGGAATTTGAGAGTCACTGTTGCCATGGCTGCTGTAGGGAGTAATCCTTACTTCCGAAGCGATTGATTTGAGCACCCTCTGGCGATAGAATGAAGATGAAAAATTGCATAAGGGTTTTTTGGGACATAATTCTAACTTTCTATTTCTTACTTTTTCGCCTTTCTTTCTCTCTTCATTTTTAGTTTTCATCTTTCATGTAACATGTTATAGCAAAAATAGTTATTTTACAAGTTGTAAAATTCTAGAACTTTAAAGTTTAAATATAAAATCTTAACAACAGTAAAAAAAACAAAAAACAAAAAACAAAATGCACAATTGAAGATAAAATGTTAAAATAAAGAGTTTTGAATTCAAAAAAGTAATAACGTAAAATGAAGCATTAAAATTGTGAGAAATAAAGCAGTAATGACAAATAATGAGAAGTTGCAATTAGAAAAGTAAAAAAAAGTAAGAAAAAAGATTGAAAATAGTATGTTTGACTTATGTCCCTTTTAACCCTCCATATACTCCTACTATCTACCGTTGATATAGTAGGAGTAAGGGGCTAATGTTTTTTTTCTATTTTTACTAACCGGAAGCAGACGCCTGTGGTCAGACAAATGCTTACTGCTGGAAAAGTAACGAATTCTACAGTTCTCTTTAAACGATGTTAAGGATGTTCGACGTAGCTAAATTCTGTTTGATTACAGACCATTCATAGTTTTCTCCCGTGCTGAACTATGCAAGGTATAGTTTAAAAAAAACGACTCTTGTTAAAAATCACTAGGAGAAAAAAATATCTAAAACCATATTTTTCAAAGGTTTGTTACAAAACCAAAACTTTCTATTAATAATTATGCTAAAATTAAAAGTGACTGCAATAATTCTGGATTGGTATCTGAAATTTTTTTTTAAAAATGTAGTAAACAGGCCGAACTCTCCTTTTCTTGAGGGCGAAATCGAAGTTAGTTGTCGCTTTTCCCGCGATTATAGTGTCATGACTACGACGCTATCTTTGTTTTCACCAACATGATTTACATCGAAACATGACCAATCACAATGCCTGACGCGTCACCCCATTTCGCTATAGTATACTAACTTATTTTTCAATTCTTGTTTACAGACTATACGAACGGTATTTTGTAAAGTAATTTTGGTGTCAAAATGTCTATTTTCATACAACTAAAAACGTGATGTTTTTTTTTTGTCAGCACAGGTGCATGCATTATAAGCTTCAGCGCATTGTTTATCATAAAGAAGCACAATTATTTGAAAATAGTGTTGTATACTTAGTAGTGTAAAATGACTGGAAACCCGTATACACATGATTAACAACCATTAATCAATTGTCGGGTTTAATTAGATATCTGCTATCAGAGACCTATATACTATTAGTATATAGGTCTCTGCTGCTGTGCAGTATTCTAAAACCAATTGATACAGAGGATCATTTGGATACCAATGACCTTACGTCTCAATACGGCTTCATTTGTGTTCAATAGAGTGGTTCGATTATAGTTTGCGGCAGTTTTCCGATACATAGATTTTAAAAGTTTCTGACAAATAAAGTAGCGAGAATAGTGCGCTTCCAAACAATCGCTGTCCCTTTCATAAGCTGTTGGCTATGTTCGATGTGGAAACCCTTACAAGAGAACATTGGACGAGGAACACTTTCTCAAGTTGGCGAGGGTGTGTTCGATATGAGTTTCACATGTCATTTTTTACCAAATTGGACATATTTTATCCAACATATCTTATATTTGTAGAACATATACGTACATGCACTAGATTTTGTGATTATTTAACTCTGTCCTACCGTAGGCATATAATGGCGTCGGATGATATTACCGAGCGTACGTAGGATCAATAACCGACAAGAAATACCTTTGTAATTACACCTTGGCATTTGATTAAATTACTAGTATCTGACTGCTTGAAGATAGAGAGGAAGTTATTGTGTATTGATACGAATCGTTGAGTTTATGCCTACAAGTAATTGATTGAAAATAAACTAAATTACTTACAACACGATAAGAAATACCCCGGCGGATAACTGAGTAAAACATGACAGGTGGATGATTAGATTGACCATGGCGGTTAACTGGGTAGATCATGACAGACAGATGATTGGATTGACCACGGCGGATTACTGAGTAAAACATGACAGACAGATGATTGGATTGACCATGGCGGTTAACTGGGTAGATCATGACAGACAGATGATTGGATTGACCACGGCGGATTACTGAGTAAAACATGACCGACAGATGATTGGATTGACCACGGCGGATAACTGGGTAGACCATGACAGGTGGATGCTTGGATTGACCATGGCGGATAACTGGGTAGATAATGACAGACAGATGATTGGATTGACCACGGCGGATAACTGGGTAGATCATGGCAGACAGATGATTGGATTGACCATGGCGGGTAACTGGGTAGATCATGACAGACAGATGATTGGATTGACCACGGCGGATAACTGGGTAGATCATGACAGACAGATGATTGGATTGACCACGGCGGATAACTGGGTAGATCATGACAGACAGATGATTGGATTGACCACGGCGGATAACTGGGCAAATCATGACAGGTGGATGATTGGATTGAACCATGGCGGGTAACTGGGTAAAACATGGCAGACAGATGATTGGATTGACCACGGCGGATAACTGGGCAAATCATGATAGACAGATTATTGGATTGACCACGGCGGATAACTGGGTAGATAATGACAGACAGATGATTGGATTGACCACGGCGGATAACTGGGTAGATCATGACAGACAGATGATTGGATTGACCACGGCGGATAACTGGGTAGATAATGAAAGACAGATGATTGGATTGACCACGGCGGATTACTGAGTAAAACATGACAGACAGATGATTGGATTGACCACGCCGGATAACTGAGTAAATCATGATAGACAGATTATTGGATTGACCACGGCGGATAACGGGGTAGATAATGACTGACAGATGATTGGATTGACCACGGCGGATAACTGGGTAGATCATGACAGACAGATGATTGGATTGACCACGGCGGATAACTGAGTAAAACATGGCAGACAGATGACTGGATTGACCACGGCGGATATCTGGTTAAATCATGATAGACAGATGATTGGATTGACCACGGCGGATAACTGAGTAGATTATGACAGACAGATGATTGGATTGACCACGGCGGATAACTGGGTAAATCATGACAGACAGATGATTGGATTGACCACGGCGGATAACTGGGTAAATCATGACAGACAAATGATTGGATTGACCACGGCGGATAACTGGGTAGATGTTGACAGACAGATGATTGGATTCACCACGGTGGATAACTGGGTAGATGTTGACAGACAGATGATTGGATTGACCACGGTGGATAACTGGGTAGATTATGACAGGTGGATGATTGGATTGACCACGGCGGATAACTGGGTAGATCATGACAGACAGATGATTGGATTGACCACGGTGGATAACTGGGTAGATCATGACAGACAGATTTGTTCCTCTGTGTAAATGATAACGTTAGGGAGATTGTCCTTACCGAATTCTATTTTTTGGATTGCGGGATTGGAATTTCTTTGCGTGAGGATTTGTAGGACTTGGTCAGCCAAATTTGGTGTTGATACTTCTACTGTTCTATTTTTTTTCTCTCTATAAACCTTGTCACTAATTTGCCTAGCATTTTTGGGGCCTAAAACACTATCATCTAAATTGGCATTATGATATACTTCGCTGGCTGGTTTGTGCTGTGCTTGAGAAGCACACTTGGCCAATATCACTGGGTCTGTTCTCTCGTATCTGTCTTTTGTTTTTGAGTTTCCATGACAGGACACTTGATTTTGCCTAACACCACTATATTCTATTAAAGCTTTATTTTCAATTGCCTGCATGTCTGTAGGGCATTGTGTTATGGTTGTAATACTTTTTTTTGTACAGTGTGTCCTCTTTTAAATTTGTGTAGTATCTGTGAATTCTCAACAATCTGTCTGGTTGTGGTGTACATGCTACATAAATAACGCGACCATTTTGTCTTTTTTTTTTTTTTTTTTGCAGATCTGCGTTCATCGGGCATGCTTCTGAAAACATGCTTCATGGTTTCGCAACCATACCAAGCTTTATTAAAATCAAAATCACAGCCGAAATCACATATACCAAGCTTGCCCTCTCCTTTAATCTAGCCGTACAATCACGCCCCTAGGCGATATCAATGCCACACCTGGGACCAATTAACACCTGGCCAGTGGATGGCCATTTAATTACTCCTCACTTCTCTGTTATATACACCATAGCCTGATTAACAGCACACGACCGACAAATCAGGCTTGTCGAACTTCCCGGACACATACGTAAAATCAGATTATTTTGCCTTCTTTTTCTCTTCTCGATATCAGAGACATATATGTGTCTCTGTCGATATCCACAAACTGCTTTTGAATATCCTGATCATTTAGCTATATATTTAACAATATACATGTATTTCAGTTTTTGCCGATCTCAACTTGATTTTTTTTGATACCATACATAACCATTTAAAATGAAATACATCCATTTCAAGCATTGCATGTATTTATCATCTGTAGTTAATTTGTGACAAAATAAAAATTATATTTACTAATAAGAAACGTCCTGATTCCCCGTAGACCATCTAATTTGGGATACCTTTTCATGTATTAGTATGTTTTTTTATAAACATGAAATGAATTGTCTCTAGGCAAGTAATACATTAAAATCCCGAGAAAAGGGGGTAAAACAATAACTATTGACACAAAACCGCGCCATATTACCGGGCGAGAGACAGGCACGCGCCACTGATGAGTCGGCGTCTCGTCACGGTGTCTTGTCACATGTGAACAGAATCATACCTGAATATTAATAAGAAACTAGCTGCAAATTACAATATCTATTTTATTCTAGTATGCAAAAGTTTTCATGATTTAAGACACAAACAACTATTTAAAAATTACATTACAGGCGCAAACCGTCAATGCATATATAAACTTATCCAATTACTGTGTGTCAATAACATTAGCGAAATTTGCAAATTAGCAAGATATGCATATGATGCCAACAAAGTCAGAGTGTGAATGAAAAAAAAACCAAAACAACATGTCTGGTAGATAAATGAACACGTGAATCGACAAAATACGCTAGATAATCATCAAAAATCCGTATTCGGTAAAATGGCCTGCCGGTTTTATTGTATGGCTGTTTGTAAGAGTTATCTCCATTGCCGTCAAAACCCTACTCGCCGATAGGTCAACAAAAGAAGGTATCAATAGCTGTATTTGATATGTTAATATATACATATCATTTTGTGTTCATGTTGTGAGATATTTTTGGCTAGTTTTAGGTGTTTTGGGGTAGTTTTTGGGTGTTTTTGGGTAAATCGTTCTGCCGGGGAAAATGATCACACGGACTTATACCTCATTCGATCGCATCACACCAGACATTGGCCGTTGCTCTGCTGATATGAAGCTATTGTTACAGAAGATCAAGACAAGAAATAAGAGCAAAATCACATCTATAGAGTTGTGAAAAATATCCCGACTGGGCAATCCAGAAAGTTAACAAAGAACTGAAGGAGAGTAAAAGAAAAACCAGGAGGCGGAACACCAAAGAAGGGACCAAAGCGAAAGAGCAGGTAGTAATTCCTTACATCAAAGGTCTATCGGAAACCATTCAGAGACTTTATCATTGTCATTGAATTCCTATATTACTGTATTGAAATATATTAACACATTATAGTTAATGACATTTGATATGAACCCATTACTGTGTTTACTCCATATTAAAATGTTAGAACATGAGAATAGCCATAGAGCTGACATCAGTAGCGGAACCCAAATCTAATCTTAATTCGTTAATAAAACGTCACAATAAAAGACAGTGTGAAAGATTCAGAATTCAAGCGTTTCATTCGACCATTACATATATGAAATTGTAACTCGTTTCGATTTTTGTAATTTCATTTAAATACAACCGAGAAATAGAAATGTACACCAGTAAAACAGAATGATACACTAATTTTCACTGTAAGGATGTATACAATGTACCATTTCTTTATTTCATGAACAGTGCCCAATATTTCAGGTACAAGTAATTAATGTTTGATAGGGAATGTTCGTTCTAAGGAACTCAAAATTGAATTATATTTATTGATGGAGACGAAATCAGAAGAGACTTTAATATATATACACTAATGCTTATTGACAATTAATTACAACTGCATCCCGTGTCTAATGTGACGTTCTTCACGCAGATTGTCGCACGATTAGCAAATATCCAATAAGAGCTGTTGGCTTGAATGTGATAAATTTTCAAGTAGGTTAAGTGTTCTGTCGGTAAGAGAAATTAACATTTTGATTTTACGTATGGCATTATATACTCCCTACCTGTTTAACCAGGTAACTGTTCCTAGCAAACTATCCTGGTAGGACATTATATGTAATTGAAATGTAATCTAATCAAGGTGACAATACATGTACACTTCTGTACCGAACGGAGTGTCGCTTCTGATCATTGGAGAGGCTGTGATTCCCGATCGATTTGTCCAGTGGTATACGGAGAAACAGCAGGTAAACGTACCGGTAACACGATACAAAGACTGCGCTACAGGTGAACACAACAGGTGAATGTAGTCGCTAACTCATGTACATTGTCACCATATTCGTTTGTTTATTCAGATGTAACCGTTTGGAGTGAAAACAAGAAAACGACACTCACAATGAGGATGGCATGTATCCGCTGGTTTAATTATCGGTGAATATGCATTACCATATGAGAGTGGACATTGTTAATGCTCTGACGTTTCTAAAATCAGTTTAGCAAGGTGATGTGGATGCTTCTTTGCCCTTGATTACATGGATGCAGAATATTTTTATCGAAGAGGTTTGGTTGCTGAATATCGTGGTTTTTGTTAGCTGCAATGCATCGAAGATGACTAAACAGACGATAAAAGCTGAGTTGGCCTCCTCAGGTAACTGTTATTAATATTATCACTACGTCTGCCTCTGTGAGCAATGAAGGAGATACGGGAGCTTACTGTTTACTTAACACTTGTGAAATATTGATAGAGGATTGTAGCAAATTAATGTATCGCTCAAAGTATTTTGGAGCATAATCTATTGAAAATAGTAGATTCCCAGTCTGATACAAAGCAAATCGTCACATGTGTATCATTGTTCTCATAATAAAATCCTACTCTATCGATAAGTACTTTTTAAGAATATTTAATATTGCACACGTTTATGATGTTGTTATAAGCTTACCTTTTGGTTCTCAGTTAAAGTTTATTTTATTCCATGTGCCTTTAGATCTATAAGTGTCAGTTACAACAAGTGATTATACTTGTATATACAACACTACCATTACATGAAAATGAAGAGTGATCAACATAATGTCTTCAGCATATTTTAGATACCGTGCGTATAAAAGATTTAACAGAATAATATTCGACCTACCCTATGTTATGAAATACAGTTGACATGTCTATGATATACTAAGTACACTCTTTGTTGGCTTCATATAAAGATCTTACGAATTTCGCCAATATTATTGACACATATATAGTAATTGGATCAGTTTATAAATTGACGGTTTGCGCAAGTAAAAAAAGTTTTATGTTTTTTTTCTTAAACAATGAAAACTTTTGCATATAGAATAAAATGATACTCATCTTCATTATCGTGGTGACAGTACTTTCAGTCTTTGCTATTTTCGTAAGTTAACAGTTAGCGATATTAACGAGTATGACTTTAATATATAACAGATGTCATGAAGGGTATGACCTTTAATATATAACAGATTTCATGAAGGGTATGATCTTTAATATATAAATATAAGATGGATGTCATGAGGGTTATGACCTTTAATATACAACAGATGTTATTAGGAGTATGACTTTAAATATATAACAGATGTCATGAAGGGTATGAACTTTAATATATAGCAGATTTCATGAAGGGTATGAACTTTAATATATAACATGTCATGAGGGGTATATTTACATTTGCTCCGCATTTCCCCATTTGCACAATGCTAAGAGGCAGTTGCCACCATACGTCTATAACACCCAGTGCCTCAGGCTATAACACCCAGTGGGTCATGTGACATTAAAAAAGGCGGGATTATTTTCTGTTGGTTTAGGTTTTTTCAAAGTTGACGAAATGGTAAGACAATGTAAATATATTAAAGTATTGAACAGTGGTTTTTATGTTGTAATAGTCAATATGGCAGCAAGATGTATGGTGGGCAAATGTAGCATGGGAACCTCATGCCATTTGCCCACCTACATCTTGCTGTCATATCGACTATAACAACATTAAAACCACTGTTCATTGCTTAAATGAACTTTAATATATAACATATGTCATGAGAAGTATAACATTTAATATATAACAGATGTCATAAGGAGAATGGCTTTTAGTATATTACAAATGTCATTAGGAGTTTGACCTTTAATACATGACAAATTTCATGAGGAGTATGACCTTCAATATATAACAGATGTCTTGAGGAGTATGACCTTTAATATAATAACAGATGTCATGAGGAGTATGACCTTTAATACATGACAGATGTCATGAAGGGTATGACCTTCAATGTATAACAGATGTCATGAGGAGTATGACCTTTAATATAATAACAGATGTCATGAGGAGTATGATCTTTAATATATAACAGATGTCATGAGGAGTATGACTTTAAGTACATCTGTATATGATAGATGTCATGAGGAGTATGACTTTAAGTATATGATAGATGTCATGAGGAGTATGACTTTAAATATATGATAGATGTCATGAGGGGTATGATCTTTAATTTATTACAGATGTCATGAAGAGTATGATCTTAAATGTATAACAGATGTTATAAGGCGTATGACCTTTAATATATTACAGATGTTATTAGGAGTATGAATTTTTATACATTACAGATGTCATGAGGAGTATAGATTTAATATATAACAGATGCCACGATGATTTTGTTTTTCTACGTAAAATGCTTCGGTGTCATGTTGCCCTATGTTGTTTTGCAGCAGTGAAGATATATTCTATCAAATCTGCACAGTTATATGAGACATACAACACGATTGAAGTTAGATGGATTATCAGATTAGACGCATATCACCTATTCCTCATGTACATTTTATTGATTGTTTTGATCAAACACTGATAAACCGTGTGTGTGTTTGTGGATTTTTTTTGTATTTGTGTAAACCCTTCTGGGGAATCCGTCATTAATTGTTTCGCATAGCAATCGTTTGGGCTTGCTTATATATGTACATAAAAAAGAAAATTGCACAGAACAATCGATATTATGTTTGTTTCGCTAACTGATTTGTACTTGTTAATTTACCTGCTGTCACTCATTTTAGGATAAAGACTAAAATCCCCATCAATATACGCTTTTAAAGAATGATCCACATTTAGACTCATTAATTGTATGTCAGCTGAGGTATGTTAACTAGAATTTGCCATTCGTTGTTAGTCATGGTATCTATAAAGTCAAGTCCCCTCCCACTATCAAGTCCCCTCCCACTATCAAGTCCCCCCCCACCACCACCACCACCACCACCATCAAGTCCCCTCCCACTATCAAGTCCCCTCCCACTATCGGCCTTTATGGAACTGTTCCTGTCGAGCACATAAAACACATACTGGCGATGTCCCCCCCCCCCCCCCCTCCCCCCTCCCTATGGCTGTCACTTATAAGATTTATAAATTAGTTTTGAACCTCACATCTTTAAAGTCTTTGGGTTTTCATAAGCACCACAGTTTACCTGCACAAGTCTATGCGGACAAAAACAAAAAGCTTAAAAGACAACAATAAACAAACAAAAACAGTGCTCAATATTGTAATTATTTTGTATTTTCTCTTATTTGATTAACATAATGCATATGATTAAGCATTTAACTGCTTTCAGTTAGGAGTTATGGTCTGATAATGCCAAACTGAATGAAGCGCGCTAGTTCAATGCTTATATTTACCACTTGCGATTTAAAACAAAAAATCATTATCGTTAACGGAATGTATTACAAGTATCTATGTAAGTTAACATTATGAAAATATAAACTATAAAGAAGAAATAAACAATTTAATTAAAGGAACAAGACGTACTGATAAAATGTATAACAAAACAAAATAGTTACACGCACAAATAATTGATTCGACAATTAAGGAGCTAGTTCTTGTTATCACAATTTCTTTGACAGGCGTCGAATGCTAAGGGGTGGGGAACTAACAATACATGGTTTTTAGAGAATTTTTTGGTCGACATCATTATCTCACTGGGAACATTTCTCGTTCCTTTTAGGATATGAATTCGGACATGATCGATTCTCGTTGCCAGGTGATCATATTGTCTCAACCCCTTTCCTCATTTGAGATCATGACTTAACCGTCGATGTAGGGGAAGACGCTTACACTTTCAGAACACCTGGACCCGTATTCATGAAACCATTCTCATGTTCAAGTATGCAATCTTTGCTAAACACAACTTCATTTTAACTCACTCAAGTCCTGAAATAGCATTTCAAAATAAAAACCTTAGCATCAAAAACAATAGCTGATTTGGAACCATTCTGAAATTTCTTCAGATCATTGAAAAACGTATTAATTCGGATATGGGATTTATAATCGGAAGTATTTGAACTTGAACACAAGACGTGTATTTCAGCACGATTAAGTTACATTAATTCGGGTTCTGGTCTTATTCTTCTGGCACCTTTACATCAATTCCTCCCAATTTAGACGTGGTATGAAGACTTACCACATATTTTAGATTTTAATTGTCATTATGTAACCGGTAACTGATGGCCACTATAGTGATACGTGTGACAAGGGTTGCAAATTATCACTGTCATTACTATCTATTATTGGATATTTCTGTGTCTACAGAGGACAATGAAGCAGTAACGTATCCTTTGATGATTCCATGGTTTGCTCTGTTATCTGTTATGGATCCCTCTCCTACTGTTTTTGACGTCATACCATGTTTCAAAACCTCCGCCCACTTTTGTATTGATGTAGCCGTCAGTAAAATTTTTTACTCAGTAGGGTTCGTTTGAAAGATAATATCGCCATTGACAGAAAACATCGGTGATAGAGTCAGATTGCAAACATTTGTTTCCTATCTTATTCTCTCAATACGATAACGACAGGAAGGAAGGCCAATGTTAAGGAGCCTGCAAATCCCTTCTTGAACTCACAATTGTACAGTTGAATCATTTCCCATACAATCGTACTGTTCATACATCCATGAACTTTTCTTTCATACTTTGTTTATAAAATGACTGTTTACAGTTATACAGTCTTACATATGAAATGTAATATGTGCAATAAACTCATTTAAACTTAAAATTCTATAGCTTCAAACTTACTGTCATCAATTTATATCAATATCATATTGATCACATGTGTTCATAAGCTTCAAGATTCTAATGTAAACATATATATTTTAACAGTGTACTTCAACATTAATTTTCCATACAGGTACATATTGTTGTTACCTTATAAACTATGCTCATCTACATAGACATTATGTGCAAAAGTGTTTTCAATTGATCCAACACTTTGGAATACATACGAATTTTACAGTTGAAATATTCAATTAAAATATGTGTGATGTGATGTTTACTATATGTATACATTGTTTCGTTTCAACTTAGCGTTCAAATTTGGTTATATCTCTTGATTTCTAGATATACCATTTTGGTAATATTTTGATGATTGATCGTATTTAGAAAACTAAGTTAGCACAATTAAGATTTAAATAGTGATGAAAGAAAATGTCATCTCCTTCTGAAAACTAAAAAAAATAAATGTTGTTGAGAGATACCATCAATTGCCCTATTTATATAATGTGCTTTCTGTTGTTCCTATTTCTCTTTTACAGATACAAATGTGTAAACTGAATACTGTTCAGTTGTAAGGTTATATTTCACATTAGGGCGTCTCATATATATTTTCAATGATTTAATGATTTGAATAGAACATGTGACGCGTAAGACATTTCCGATGGAATTTTTTACTTTTTCTGTATACATTAGATGGTTTGATTATTTTCCATAAGCCTCTCCAATAACACGAATCCATTTTCGTATAAAGACTTCGGTGCTTTATGTTTATATACATCGTTTGATACAATATTTGTCAATATTTTATTTTATTTAACTGTATTCTATAGTGTTCCGCTTTTTAATCATATCGGGAGATTTTGTACTAATACATTTACATAAGGTAGAGCATGTTGATCAGATTTTGTAAACGAAAATAATCAAGCCTATATTGTTGCGGTCATCGCATTGACACCAAAATTGTTTGGTTTTTATACCCCTTCTAAAAGTAAAGCCTTTTTCCTTGAACTTGAATCCATTCTCCTTTGCATATCAGCAGCTTAAAATATCTTCTAGTTCCTCCTTTCCTGCATTATCTTGATCGTTTCTTCTATCCCTATTCAAATGATGCATAACATAATCTCTATTCATCAGAATTGTACCTTTTCACATTTCGATGTAGTGATAAACATTTTATTTCAATTTATTAACACTCTTATATGTTCTTTTTCAGAACGATATATTTGAAAATGATTTGCAGTTACACACATTTTTGACGATCCACCCAAAAGCCGATATATCAACAACAGGTTATCGGATTACAATTAACGTATTGTGAACGTTTCGTGAGAAGGCGTCTACATCGTGTCCACAGTTGCTGGGGTGCATCATATCGGTTGGGTATCAACATATATCTCCAGGACACAGCAAGGACGTTTAAACAGTTTGTACAGACTTTAAATTGGTTAAGATTTGAAGGAGCTTGAATATGTTGAATTTAACAGGCGGGGTCTCTAATCACACCAATCAACCAATATCGATTGCTGTTTGGAATATGCCGATATACACAGTTATACTAAGTGTTATATATCTGGCGCTTGATGTCGTGTTTGGATTATTAACAAATACATTATTGATAATGATTATTTATAATTCCCCAAGCCTTCGGACACCACCTAACAGTCATCTTGTAAACATTAGTATCAACAATATTTTGTTATGTGTATGTATTGTGTTTTCATTGACAACTGTGAGCGCCAGACCTGGTGATATGACTGATAATAGAATACTGACCGGTGTTCAGCTTTTCCTCACATCCGTTTGCTCAATGCAATATCTGTGTACATTCGCATCTATTGGATTCTACAGAAACCGGACAATGCAGAAGCCATCACTTACACTGAAGGTCAGACGGACAATTGTATCAAGGTCAATTATCATTAGTATCCTGATTACTTACTTGTTAGGACTAGTGTTTACGATTGCCTTCCTTCGTGACGATGATGATGTAAGCTTGACACTAAACCCGTTCCAAAGAAGGTTTGAGGTTAACGCCGTGCCGGCAAACGTACAATTAACTGCAGACCAACTATGCGCTCTTGGATTCATTAGTATAGTTTATACGGTCGGATTGATTATCACATTCCGATGCTACTATAACATTTGTCGTACTCTGAATATTACTGGTACGATAGGAAGAAATAGGGTTTTACCATTGAACAGAAATTGCAGCTTGTCATCTGATGCTACAGGCGATTTGAACATCCACAGTAGAACAACATATGCACCGGAAGACACTAACAGCTTTTCAAGACCATATTCAATACAAAGTGACGATTTAGACAGTTCTATTATTGTCCACTATAAACGTAACGAAAATTTATTGGCGTTTGAAGATATTTTTGCTCTGGAAAACCCTATTCTCGCGGCAAGTCTGAAAACTCGATTAAATCCGAAGATTGCCCTTGGTAATACATTAAGTAACTCTAGTTCGATTTCAACCAGATCAGTATGTCCGAATTTCGCGGATATTTCCCCTGGTGCTGACCTGCAGCGCCTTCAAACTATCAAAAATAACTCGGCATTAAAGAAGCAATCTTTACGACGAGACAGAATCAGTTTAAGTAGTGCTACCAAGAACAGCATTATCATGCTGACGGCTTACATCAGCTGTACGTTTCCATTGCTCCTCTGCAGTATACCTGGAATTCTGGATGGCATGGGAACAAATCGAATTTTTGTATTACTATGTTGTAGGTTGTTGTTTTATCTTAACGTTTGTATTTATCCATTGTGGTATTTGTTGTTCAGTAAGCGAGTGAGAAAATGTATGTTTCGTTTGTTTGAGAATGTACTTATTTGTCTCAAAGTGAGACGATAGACATATTTCGTCTGTTTAAGAATGTTCTTGTTTGTCTCAAATTAATACGATACACCAGTTTCAACTGTCTGAAAATGTATATATTTTTCACAACGTGGATAATATAAAGGAATTGAATAGGAAATAAATGCTGATCGATAGGACATTTGACCTACCATTATGCCTTTAAACAGAGAAAATACACTTGCATGTTGTTTTTGTTTCAAGGCGAATGAAGTTTGAATTAAATATATCAATACATTGCATGAAACATTTTCGTCTGCCACCAGTTCCTGTTACTGCTATGTTTATTACATTTTACGGCAAAATGACTGCGGCAACATGCAATGCTTATAAAAACACCTTTCTTAATATTCTTAATATTTATTTCTGCGTGACAATACCATATAGGTGCAGTAACTAAAATTGACAATAAAATCAAGAAATAAACAAATATCAATTTGTAACTGGATTTTCCTTATTTCGCATATATACATATACTATTACGGTTTGTACACGCATGGTTTTTTTTTTATAAAAAAAAAACCATGACAAGAATTCACATACGGTATCATACACGCGGCTTATTGTCTAATACTGGTGAATAAACAATAAGATGGCCATACATTTTCGGCTACAATATGTAATGTTTTATATATTATGTGGACAGTTAAGGTATATTTTATATATTCAATAAATATAAGCATACATTTTAAGGTACATTTTTGGTCCCCTGAGATGAAGTTTAAATATTTTGTACCATGCTTTATTATATTTGGATGAATTATTTACTTATATATATGTATTATCATTGTGTAATTGTCCATAACACAAGGGTGCTGTTGTATAAGAATAAAATAAAATAAAATTCTCATAAGTGCTATTATTAACATCATTATTATTTCATAAATGTTTACCTGACACGAATCAAGTTATAACTTTATAAGTGTTATAGATAACAAACAAAATTAACAAAAAATCATTCCTCTATTAAAAAACACTTGTATACAGATAAAGCAAATACATCTATACAGACAAAAACAAACATCTGTATACAGACAAAAACAAACATATATATATATACAGACAAAAGCAAACACATATATACAGACAAAAACAAACATATATGTACAGACAATAACAAACATATATATACAGACAAAAACAAACATCTATATACAGACAAAAACATACATATATACAGACGAAAACAAACATATATATACAGACAAAAACAAACATCTATATACAGACAAAAACAAACGCTTATATACGGACAAAAACAAATATATATACAGACAAAAACAAACATATATAAACAGACAAAAACAAACATCTATATACAGACATAAACAAACATCTATATACAGACAAAAACAAACATCTATATACAGACAAAAACAAACATCTATATACAGACATAAACAAACACATATGTACAGACAAAAACAAACATCTATATACAGACAAAAACAAATACTTATATACAGACAAAAACAAACACATGTGTACAGACAAAAACAAACACATATGTACAGACAAAAACAAACATATGTACAGACAAAAACAAACACATGTGTACAGACAAAAACAAACACATCTGTACAGACAAAACCAAACACGTGTACAGACAAAAACAAACATCTATATACAGACAAAAACAAACACTTATATACAGACAAAAACAAACACGTGTATACAGACAAAAACAAATACATCTATACAGACAAAAACATACATATATACATACAAAACAAACATATGTACAGACAAAAACAAACACATGTGTACAGACAAAAACAAACATCTATATACAGACAAAAACAAACATCTATATACAGACAAAAACAAACATATGTATACAGACAAAAACAAACATCTATATACAGACAAAAACAAACACTTATATACAGACAAAAACAACATATATAGAGACAAAAACAAACATATATATACAGACAAAAACAAACATCTATAAACAGACAAAAACAAACATCTATATACAGACAAAAACAAACATCTATATACAGACAAAAACAAACACTTATATACAGACAAAAACAAACATCTATATACAGACAAAAACAAACACATATGTACAGACAAAAACAAACATCTATATACAGACAAAAACAAACACTTATATACAGACAAAATCAAACATCTATATACAGACAAAAACAAACATCTATATACAGACAAAAACAAACATCTATATACAGACAAAAACAAATACATATGTAAAGACAAAAACAAACTAATAAATGATTAACTTTTTATTGCATTTGATAAATTGACTTTAATATACAAAGATGACAAAGGACATGACGAGTGTATAGGGACAAAGTTGAAAGTAAAGACAATTTAGAGACAAATTTGGGCGAAAGTAGGGACAATTTAGGAAAAAATAGGGATAATTTACGGACAAAATTTGGAAAAGGGGCAATCTAGGGACAGAACGGGGAAAATATATGGACAATTCAAGGGAAGAGTGGGAAAAAAGTCAATCCATGCCGATAGGTCAACAAGTGATGTATTTGTGCTGGTATATATCACACCGGCCTTCGGCCTTTGACAGAATCATCTGCCGGCAATTCGGGTCAGATACATTAAATTTCAATACAGGAAATATAGTGATATTAGATCACCATAGAAATATCTTGTTCTTGATGTGGTCGTGTGCAAATCGGTAAACAACAATAGATTACAATCATGTTATTTATTTGTATATGAACAATGTAATGACATTTGAACACAAAACTTTTTTTTTCGCACATGTTACGTTATACTTGTTGGCAGCGATTTGCAGACAGTCGCGTCAGAATTTGAAAGTGCAGCTTGAGTCGCTGAATAAAAAAAATCTCCATACGTGAACGTATATAATGAGAATGTGACTCAACCCTGAGTTGACATAGATGTATATAGCGAGTGTCGTCGATAAAGCAGAAGACGCTTACCCATTCCGAACACATGGTCTTATTCTCAATGTTAAAATAGCATCCATTCACATCTATATTTTCTTTATATGTTGCCTTCTTATTAAGGTTGTTATGTATTTAGTAATGTAGAAGTGGGTAACAACACAACACATGTATGGTCACAATGGCGTCATGATGGCGAACTCTTTATTACGGAGGTACAGAAAATACAAGATGTGTTACAGGGCGTGTCTAATATATGGAACGGAATGGACATAAGTTCCGGAATTTTCTTATCAAGGTTGTTATGTATTTAGTAATGTAGAAGTGGGTAACAACACAACACATGTATGGTCACAATGGCGTCATGATGGCGAACTCTTTATTACGGAGGTACAGAAAATACAAGATGTGTTACAGGGCGTGTCTAATATATGGAACGGAATGGACATAAGTTCCGGAATAGGTATCTATTATAACGGCAACGTATATAACAAAGGTAATAACACCGAACCAACCCCTTTACATTTTATGAAAACATATTGTATACTTACATAAAAGAAATAACAGCTGTACATCTAATTTCATTAATTACATAGAGAGACAATGAGAAGGATAAACTTGGTTATAAATCGTAGGAACGCTAACTGACCTCGTTACGAAGTGCAGTGAATGTGATGAAAATCGTGTGGAACCTTGAACAGATCATGTTGGCTTAGTAACCAATCAGGTAATACTGTAACGGAAAAATGGAAATTGCATGCAAGAGTTCGGTAAGTTCTATTCATTCGTGACTAATTGTAAAACCAGCTTAAACATATAACACCAAAAAGAGTAATTATGATCGATCAGAAAGGAACCATAAGGTGTGGTACACAATACATATTTAATGCTTTTAACACCTTCCAAAATTTGAATTTTTATTTTGGTGTATTTAATTGTCAATAAACAATACATGCATGTATATCGAAGAAATTCTATCGTACATCGCCTCTATATTTGTGTTATGCTTTATTCAGTTCAATGATTTATCATATTCGGGACGCTGTGAATATGTTTTTTATCTGTTGGTGTTAATAAGATAAATCTCTATACTATCGATGTCATTTGTTGTTGTTAAAAACACTGGTGATAAACTGTTACAGGGGGCTGTAAACGCACGCAGAATCGGTTATATAACCATAGTGATGTTACAAGGGGCTGTAAACGCACACAGAACCGGTTCTATAACCATGGTTATGTTACAGGGGGCTGAAACGCACGCAGAATCGGTTCTATAACCAGGGTGATGTTACAGGTGAAGGTAGTCAGTAGGTCGAATATGCATTGATAATCAGTTCAAAGGAACACATAGGTCAATAAGCATTGGTAACCAGGTTACATAGCACATAAAAAATAATCATTGGTAATCAGGTCAAATGAACACATAGGTCAATAAGCATTGGTAACCAGGTTACATAGCACATAAAAAATAATCATTGGTAATAAGTTCAAATGAACACACAGGTCAAATAATCATTGGTTACCAGGTCATTTAGCACATTAATGAAATAAGCATTGGTAATCAGATCAAACAAAATAATTGTTAATCTTAAAGAAGACAAAACACACGATAATAAGGTCAAATATACAAGGACCATTAGGTCATATACAATTTTGTAACATGGCCATGCCGTTTAAACAAATGAAAGATAATCAGGTCAAACAAAACAAAGATAATCAGGTCAAACAAATGAAAGATAATCAGGTCAAACAAAACAAAGATTATCAGGTCAAACAAAACAAAGATAATCAGGTCAAACAAAACAAAGATAATCAGGTCAACCAAAACAAAGATAATCAGGTCAACCAAAACAAAGATAATCAGGTCAAACAAAACAAGGATAATCAGGTCAAACAAAACAAAGATAATCAGGTCAAACAAAACAAAGATAATCAGGTCAAACAAAACCAAGATAATCAGGTCAAACAAAACAAAGATATTTGCTGCTCAGGGTTATACAGGGATTTGTTCTTCGTTAACGCTTTAGGAATGGTTTAATCGTTCATACAATAATTTACCTAATAGACTAAAGAGGACGGAATACTGAATAGTTCCTTATTGACATTTATTTCAATCATAGTGTGTGTGTTCTGTACATCATCCTAGGCATTAATTAGTTTGTGTGATAACCACAGAAGCATGCAAGGACCATAATGGTTGTAGAACAACCACGGTTACCATGGGGACACGTACATATAATGTCATGTATAGTATTGGAGGATATCGTTAGTAGTCAGGCTAATGGTATTCCCAAGTTACAACAATATTGATATATAGACTACTGGGATATATATATAACTAAAGTCATATCCTGAAGATAAATATCTGTCTTTTATCTCTATCTTTGTGACGTTTAACAATGAACACACAAACGTGTTCATTACGTCTCCATCACAGCTGTTTATGCAAATCCTTATCTTTGTCACAAAAATACATCGGAAACATTACCTAGGATTTTAAACTGATAGAATGTTCAACGTAAATATATTCTGTATACTGATATTTTGTAGGAATCAATGATTGGGTAGTCGGTATGGCGTGTTTTCAGCGTTACAAGGAGGACAATCAATACGCAGGAAATCAATACTGTGGACATATATACTGGTTGGAATATAATCGGCGGCAATTTATTGGTATTAATCACTTCGTCTTGTCGGTTCATCACGACAGTCTAAATAATCAAATGAAATATAACAGGTACAATGTCCACGAGAGTCATATGCATATGCTCACGTTAAATTCTGGCTTTTTTCTGCCACTACATATTTTGGACCTGAGCCCGATTTTATTAACGTTCATTATCTTGAAAGTCCTTAACTTAAAACTGTTGATTGGAAAGCATTATTGGATTCCAGGGAAAATTGAGAAAATTTCCTTCAATCAATAATGCTTCTATGCTAACATGCTATGTTATGCAGTCTTTTCCCCAGTCTAATTAAAATTAGACTTGTGATTTCCAATCATCGACGTTACACTGTAATACAATGTATTGCAGTGTATCGTAGAGTATCGTAGAGGAATGGAAATTGCATGCCTAATTTTGATTCAATTGGAAGTTTTTCATGAATAAAAAACGTATCTAAAGGTTCATATCATATACGTATGTCTAATACTCTAAAAGTGGAAAATTACTGTAGAAGAATTTACGTTGATTATGCGATGGCCATGCGGCCGCGGAAATGTTTCCCCACTTATATCAATTCATGATGTATGTTGTATGTATGGAATAGGTGCAAAAGGAAATTTCACAGAAATAAACCCCGCGTGTATAGTATACTTACGAAATCGCGGATTTAAACTCCGCGGAAATAACCCCAACGCGTATAGTTAACTTGTCGTAAAGGCGAAATTAAACCTTCGCTGATATAGCCTCGGTTATAGTACAAAATCTATAAAACATGAGGAATTTGGGTGTTTACTTAACCATGAAAAATCTTCACACATATTCATAATATACGTTTACTCTTCATCAAAACACTATTGCTAGCCTTCTTGTGGTAAAAGTGTTGTACCGGTGTCAAAGGTGTTGTGTCTTATGGCATGCGTGGCTGGCGTCACTGAAATATGGCGCAACAAAATCTATTATTCATTCCTTTAATGCTTACATGCACGCCTATCAACTAGCAACATTGTCGGTAGATGTGACACTATTGCCCAGATTTGCCATAACTCTGGATCTCTATACAAAGGTATATTTTACACCGAACAAATGATGAGAGAGGCTTTTAATATATACGTTTATTCATATGGGTAGGCATTAAACCATGTTTCCATGGATACGAAATTACAGTCATTAACAAAATGTACATATAAAACATCGGTAGAAATGACTCAAATATTCTAGCATAACTAACGAAGCAGGCTTAAGCAAGGCAGAAATCGATTATTCTTTTTTTAAGTTCGATACTGGATAAAGACGTATCTGTCATTAATACCTTAAACATATGCATTAAAACGCCCTTAACCCACATGATCCTCGATGTAATTTTTAGCCCACCATCTGATGATCGCCTTGCGTCCGTAGTCCGTGGTCCCTCCGTCCCTCCGTCCGTCCCTAAACAATTATTGTTATCACTATTTCTAAGAAAGGACTGAAGGGATCTTTCTCAAATTCCATATGCAGGTTCCCCTTGGTCTGTAGTTATGCATGTTGGTTTTTTGGACCGATCGGAGAACAACATGGCCGACAGGCAGGCATCTTGGATTTTGAAAATTGAAGTTTGTTATCGCTATTTCTCATAAAGGACTGATGGGATCATTCTGAAATTTCATATGTCGGTTTCCCTTGGTCTGTAGTTATGCATATTGCATTTTGGGACCAATCGGAAATCAACATGGCTGACAGGCAGCCATCTTGGATTTTGACAATTGAAGTTTATAATCGCTATTTCTCTGAAAGTACTGAAGGGATCTTTCTTAAATTTGATATATAGGTTGCCCTTGGTCCGCCGTATTGCACTTTGGGACCAATCTGAAAACAACATGGTCGACAGTCAACCATTATCGCTAAATCTCAAATTTCATATATAAGTTCCCCTTGTTTGAAAAGTACTGGAGGGATGTTTCTCAATTTACACAGATTAGTAAGAGGAAGAAAAAAATAGAGAGAAGATCAAACTGACATGGAACCTATAAAGATCATTCAATGGTGGGCGCCAAGATCTCTTGTTTAAAGATTGTTTCAATCTTAAATTAATAAGATCGTATGATTCTAAGCCGAAAGGAGGAGGTTCATAGAACAGTTTAAAACTGAAAACTTGGAGTCTATTGGCTATAAGTTTTTGGTTGTCTGTGTGTGTTATGTACATATATGATATTGTCAGAATTGTTCAATTCACATGATCTGTAGTGTTTACGTCCTTTGAATAATAAAAGAATCCAACATGAAAGCATCTGCTTCTTTTGAAAGCAAAATCTAATCTTGATTTTCATTTCGTATTAGACAAGGTAACAGAGGTCTTGTCAAATCGTTAAAGGCCATACATTTTGTATCCTAAATTCGGTGTTTACTTTGTACATGTAATAGTTATTGCCTTCGGTCGAATGAAAGCAAAAGCTTAAAAATGTCCAGATATAACTAAATCTAGCGGTACAATATTAAGGCAGGTATATTTTCTTAAGCTTTCGTTTTATTTCCTGACCTAGTATTAAGTTGAAATTTGTTATTGTATACGAAGTTTCATATTCCAGTTAAAAAACGCACTCGCTGCCTTTCATCATGGTGACAGGGGTTCTCTTTCCCAGTCGCATTTAAAATTATATGGGGTCACCTGCACCACAATATGATCTTGATTAAATAAGGTGTTATTTTTTTTTGATATAGTATACTATGTTATATCATGTTTAACAATGCATATTTATTTTCACATCAGTCCAAAAGGAGTAACTGTTCCATGTGTTATGTATACATGTGTGTTTCTACTGAAATAGGGGTGACGAGCATCTCCATATCTCTACGGAGATGTGTCACCACTTACGGTCTTTAACATCCCTGACGAGTTCCAGAAGGACAAAACAGATGTATGACGACCGTAACATCTCTGTCGAGTTCCAGAAGAGAAGATGAAACAGCTGTCTGAGGTCTTTAGCATCACGAACCGGTCCTAGGAGGACAAAACAGATGTATGATGGCCCTAACATCTCTGACGAGTTCTAGAAGAGATGAAACATCTGTCTGAGGTCTCTAGCATCACGAACCGGTCCTAGGAGGACAAAACAGATGTATGACGGCCCTTACATCTCTGTCGAGTTCCAGAAGAGAAGATGAAACAGCTGTCCGAGGTCTCTAGCATCACTAACGAGTCCTAAGAGGACAAAACAGATGTATGACGACCCTAACATCTCTGACGAGTTCAAGAAGAGAAGATGAAACAGCTGTCTGAGGTCTCTAGCATCACTAACGGGTCCTAGGAGGACAAAACAGCTATATGAAGGCCCTTACATCTCTGTCGAGTTCCAGAAGGACGAAACAGCTGTATTATGCAGTTTACAGATTTGGCTCTAAAAGGTGCTGATACGTTGTGTCAATTGTACAACTATCTTTATCCAGATTTTGGTTTAAATAAAATTTCAAAACCTTCTTGAGATATAATGTAATTTTAGTTATTAATTAGGCTATGCCCCCCAGAGTAACTATTGAATAAAAACTGGGGATTATAAGTTTTGTTTTGTTTTATAGTTAACGTTGGTTTTTTCTGCGCAAATTGCCATTCGATAAAATCAATAACCCACGGTTAAATTAATGAAGAAATGTTTATCGATAAGGTATTAATTAACTACTATTGTGTAACAGTGTATAATTAGATATAGATTGCATATATATATATATATTAATAAACAGAGACTGGTTTAGGTTGTATAGCCTGTTGTCCTAGGTACTATGTATGAACTACTCATGTTCTGAAATGTAATTTCCAAAGTCAATGTTTTTGTATAATATATCATACATGTATATCAGCAGTTATCGAGCCGTTAATTCCAAGTGACTATAAGGTTCTAGTTGATCATTATATTCCACTTTTTAATATTCTATATCTATTACTAAAACATGTATAAGTAACTATTCACCAGTGTTTGCCCTACAGGTAGGGCGTAAGAATTGTACCTGCTGCCCCCATTGCATGATCGTAAGAGGGGAC
The DNA here is from genome assembly GCF_902652985.1 of Pecten maximus. Lineage (NCBI taxonomy): Eukaryota > Metazoa > Mollusca > Bivalvia > Pectinida > Pectinidae > Pecten > Pecten maximus. The sequence continues at coordinate 35,338,501 of NC_047022.1, forward strand.
TTAACTTGGGATCTTTTCTTTTCTCTTCTTTCTGAACAACTTTCTTCTTCCTAATGTCTCTCTTGACAATGCCTCACTTTTTGCCTTTAGTTGAGCGTTCGCCCCTGTGAGGAAGGCTTTGGGTTCTGTCCCCCTGGCCGGGACATACCAGAGTCTTTAAAAAATGGTAGTTGCTGCTCCTGCTTAGCGCTCAGCAAAAAAGGAGTGGGACGACTGGTTCGCCCGTTGTCAGTATAATGTGACCGGGTGGGGTGTGCTGCAGGGTGTCTTCGGCAGTATGCTTCAGTGAGGTAGCACTCTAAATCGGCAAAAGATCCGGCCTATCACAAGGAGACTTAACACGAACATACCGCAGCCTCCCAAAACACACACACGCACTCGCTACACGCATACATGTCGCACGCACGGGAGGCCGTCCTTAAATGACCTTAGCTGTTAATAGGACGTTAAACAATATAAACCAAACCAAACTATTCACCAGTGTATCTGTGCACCATTCTTTGAGATTGAATGGTGGTACGTTTTAGTAGCTCTTACGATGAAACCTCTATACCTTGGTTTGCCAATACCTTACTCGCCATGTCTTATTTCTTTTTAACTTTAATATATATGTATTTCGTTAATTCTTCTCTATTTCTCAATCTTACATTTGTTTTGTCCCGTTAAGTTTTATTTTCCTTAAATCCCTTCAGGAATTCAACAATTTGTTTCCTAGCATCACAACAATACATATCACTGACGAGTCCTGGAAGGATTTTTCGACGTTTGCAAAAGTACAAATCACTGACGAGTGCTGAAGGATTTTTCGACCTTTTCATCAATACACGTCACTGATGAGTCCTGGAAGGATTATTCGACGTTTGCAACAATAAACATCATATCATATGAATAATGTGCTGAAATCAAAAAGAAAAATGATTCTACATTCTAGAATGATTCCGTCACTTTCTTTCCTAAAACTTTATTTCTATATATTTTTTGAATGACGGTTATTCATTGTATATATGAATACAGTGTTTTGCGACTCATATGTAACCAATACGAAGAAACATGTGGATTACAGGATTTTCCCTTTTTTTCGATTAGAAAATAACTCCTCCATACAGTTAGCTTATATATCAACTATATAGTGTAACGATAGACAGACATTGTATATGCTGTCGAATTCAATCAAATTGTTGCTGAGCTAGATTGGATATTTAAACTACTCCTATAGCTTCATGTTGGGTTCAAGCTTACTCTACACACAACACCGACCATGAATCTTGTTTAAGACTTTAATGGATTCTTAACGTATACTCTAAAAAATAAGGCATACAATTCATAAGGGAATGACAGAATAGGTTGACGACATATTCAAATGTGTGAAGTCTACACGTCTTTTAAACAAGCTCTCCAATGTCATTCTACCGTTACTACTTTCACTATTGTTACTAAATGCATTCTTCAATACACACTGAAATGTATACGGTATTTCAAGATGTGTGAAAACGAATGACATTTGTATTTAATCAATTTTATTGCATAAACAATACATACAATGGTGGGACGCAAGCTATCACAACTTAGCAATGTCCTCTCCATAATACATGTCTACATATGCAAAACTTGGCAATGGCCTAAATATAACCAGCATGTAATAATTTAAATAAAGTATCGTAAACAGAGCAGAAAAGAACAAGTAATAGGGGGAGGGGGAAAGAAGGATAAGGGCGGAGATGGAGAAAGAATGACATACTTGTAGACGAAATGAGAACACACTGTAAAACTAATGGGCAGGCAGATGACAGTATAAATATAGAACGCATGGTATCATTTCTCATGAACTTTTTCTACCCGGGTCATTTTTCCACGTTACACCAGAACATATTATATATTTCCCTTGTATTTTTACAGGGATCAGCTATCCTCGTGCCTGTGCTTTACCCTTGTGTGATTGATTTCGACTTTTATTAAGTATTAAAATACACTTCGATAAACTCTCGTTTTTGAGGAGAAAATCTTAAAGAAAATTTAAGAAATGGCACTTCACTAGATAAAACTAACGACAACTCTAACGGAATTTTTGTGCCGTCTCATTACAAACTTACGTATGTTTGTTTCACATATCTTGAATTTGAAATAAGCGATTTTCTTTGCAGAGCTGAATAGTTCTAGCGATTATGAATACCCTTTATTCTATTTAAGCGAGTGTCGTCTTATACCCGAGTAATTAGTTCATGCACATGCATTTGTCATTCTTTTAAAGTTCAATATCAAAATTGAAGACATTTATTAATTACGGTTCTTTTGCATGTCCTCATCAATATTTTGATCATTCTTTCCATCTATTTTCAGTATACTAAATACTAGAATACCAGAATACTAAGAATGCATCATTTTCTTATTTTCTTGATAGATACAAATGATGAATGATTAATAAATTGCATCACAAATACTGTTGAATTATCACAGTTGACATTAAGTATCACGTTATACATTGCACATTGTTATAGAGTAAATTTGCTTTACATAAGATTGCCCATGAAAGCCGATGTAAAGCTTATTTCCAATGGGGTCCTCGAGTAAAAGAATCTTAATCCTTATAATTATTTATTTATCATATTAAAAATTGTCAAAAACATATAGCCACTAAAAGTGTAAGTATTCAGCTAAAGTGTATCTAACTCAGTTAGGATTGAAAGGGGCAAATATTTTAATGTCTTTTTATTTAATATGGCAGAGTTGTGTTGTTTGATATCATTCATTCATTGACGCAACATCTCGATCCACCATCATTGCGGAATACGTTGGTTTTGTGGGAAGTCGCTGATCTCTAGAATAGCTAGCTCGAGTTCCGGCACTTGCACTGTGTTGTAGCATTGGACAATATGTTTTACGCCATTGTTTTCCAGTCGACTCAGTTCTAAATATGTACATGATAATACATTGTGTTAAGATTTCGTTCATAAACTGTTAATGTCGTATGACAGCTGCGGCTGTTTGTTCCACAGGGAGTTGAAACAAACGATGGCTGGTTGCTAAAGGCCTCTTAACCACAGAGAAGTATGTGTGTCTTTGGTATGGCTGTATATTGCTGCGATGATTAAAGCTTGGTATCGATTGAGCTTGTTCTAGTGCTTTATCTATAATGTAAATCATTCGTTTGTTAATTCTGTTTTATGTTTACAACAGAGTCATCGAGGTTTAACAGAATCACGATTTTGATAAGATGTTGGTAATTTGTTGTTGTTTTATATAAACTGAAGTATGATGATAATTAATAATTATATTCCTGACTGTACGTACAGGTTACGTTGATAGAAGAAAGATAACTCTTGGAAAGTTACTTAAATATAAGTCACGACCAATGCCTACTGAATTGAAGCCAACGTAAAAGCCGTATTATCAGACAATTGAATGGAATACCATGCCACAGGAATATGATAATGACATTCCTCCAGATCTATAGGATAAACCTGATATTGGCCATATTCCTTCTCTTACATCGTCGAAGATTTCGAGCATGCTGTATCGTAATATTTTTTTACCCAAACCTGTTCCCAATGTATCTGGGTGGGCAGTATGTCCCAAGGTACAGTTGTCATTGAAGAAACACCTGTTCTCAATGTATCGGGATGGGCAGTCTGTCCCAATGTACAGGTGTCATTGAAGAAACACCTGTTCTCAATGTATCGAGATGCGCAGTATGCCCCAAGGTACAGTTGTCATTGAAGTAACACCTGTTCTCAATGTATCGAGATGCGCAGTCTGCCCCAAGGTACAGTTGTCATTGAAGTAACACCTGTTCTCAATGTATCGGGATGCACTGTCTGTCCCAATGTACAGGTGTCATTGAAGTAACACCTCTTCTCAATGTATCGGGATGCGCAGTCTGCCCCAAGGTACAGTTGTCATTGAATAAACACCTGTTCTCATTGTATCGGGATGGGCAGTCTGTCCCAATGTACAGGTATATACATATACAATATACATTGAAGTAATACCTGTTTAAGACATTTTGCAATTTTGCATTCATGTTATTACTTTCTACCTAAGAGTTTACTATTTACACATTTTTGCAATTATTGCCTATGAAAGCATACGTGTGTTTATCAGTTCATGCAGCGATATTTACATTTGATGTCACAGATTAACAAGCATGCTCTATTGAACCTGACACGTTATATCAATTTCCTTTGTGTATTGATTATTGGTGCTGACAGAAAACCAGCCAGAATATTTACTTTGGAAGTCTACTCTATTTGCATTGATCAAACTTCTGAAAAAGAATCCTGCTGTATCCAGCCTTTGTTTCAATAGTTTTCTTCTCCCGCCAAACCATACCTTAATAGTTGGTAACACAAGTATCTCATTATCAAGGGTGATCATAGACAAAAGTAGAAACGGCTGACTAGTTCTTGCTTTTGTTACTCATTTAAAGGCCTAGCTCACTTTGGCAGGACGTTTGTCGATTTTTGAATAAAAAATAAAACTATAACAAACAAGAGATCCCAGAGGGATCTTGGCGCCCACCATTGAATGTTCTTCATAGGTTCCATGTCAGATTGATCTTTTTTCTACTTTTCTCTTCTTCTAAGTCTTACTAATCTGTGTAAATTCAGAAGAAACCTCTAGTACTTTTCAAACAAGGGAAACCTATATATAAAATTTAAGATTAAGGCACCAAGGGGAACCTATATATGGAATTTGAGAAAGATTCCTTCAGTACTTTCTGAGAAATAGCGATAACAAACTTCAATTGTTAAAATCCAAGATAGCTGCCTTTCGGCCATGTTGTTTTCCGATTGGTCTCAAAATACAATATGCATAACTAGGCACCTGGGGGAACCTATATATGAAATTTCAGGAAGATCCCTTCATTAGTTTCTTAGAAATAGCAATAACCAGTTTCAATTTTCGAAATCCAAGATGGCTGTCTGTCGGCCATGTTGTTTTCTGATTAGTCTCAAAATACAATATGCATAACTAGGCACCAAGGGGAACCTACATATGAAATTTCAGGAAGATTCCTTCAGTGCTTTCTGAGAATTATCGATAACAAACTTCAATTGTCAAAATCCAAGATGGCTGCCTGTCGGCCATGTTGTTTTCTGATTGGTCTCAAAATGCAATATGCATAACTAGGCACCAAGGGGAACCTACATATGAAATTTGAGAAAGATCCCTTCAGTACTTTCTCAGAAATAGCGATAACAAACTTCAATTGTCAAAATCCAAGATGGCTGCCTGACGGCCATCTTGTTTTCCGATCGGTCCCAAAATGCTATATGCATAACAAGGCACCAAGAGGAACCTACATATGAAACTTGAGAAAGATCCCTCTAGTACTTTCTCAGAAATAGCGATAACAAACTTCAATTGTCAAAATCCAAGATGGCTGCCTGACGGCCATCTTGTTTTCCGATCGATCCCAAAATGCTATATGCATAAGGCACCAAGAGGAACCTACATATGAAATTTAAGAAAGATCCCTTCAGTACTTTCTCAGAAATAGCGATAACAAACTTCAATGGTCAAAATCCAAGATGGCTGCCTGTCGGCCATGTTGTTTTCCGATCGGTCCCAAAATGCAATGTGCATAACTAGGCACCAAGGGGAACCTACATATGAAATTTGAGAAAGATCCCTTCAGTACTTTCTCAGAAATAGCGATAACAAACTTCAATTGTCAAAATCCAAGATGGCTGCCTGTCGGCCATGTTGTTTTCCGATCGGTCCCAAAATGGAGTATGCATAACTAGGCACCAAGGGGAACCTACATATGAAATTTGAGAAAGATCCCTTCAGTACTTTCTGAGGATTAGCGATAACAAGAATTGTTTACGGACGGACGGACGGAGGGAGGGACGGACGGACCACGGACCACGGACCACGGACGCAGGGCGATTTGAATAGCCCACCATCTGATGATGATGGGCTAAAAAACAAACAAACAAAAAAGAAGACCATGGTGGACATTATGATATCATTGAAATGCATTTTATTGCCTTACACGATATGCCAGTGGTCAATGATATACCCTTGTCACCACGGATTTGCACGGCAGGTGTCGTCGAAACGGAAACAGAAGACCCTGTATGTTTGCCGTGGACTTTTCTATGGGTCTGTGTTTAATCTTTTTCTTCCGCACTGCCGATATTACTTATTGATAGAATGATTTTATATATACATATATTTATACTGCCAGCTTATGGCAAGGATACAACATTGTAACTAAAGCGCTAATATGTCTACACTCACGATAAAATGAGAGGCATTTGAACTACACGTAAGAACAACGGTCACTTCGTTCAAAGCTGCATTTATATGTTTATATGAAGTGACGAATGAATAAAGGCGGTTTTCTTCAATGCTTGGTTTGTTTGGTTTGTTTTTGTTTAACGTCCTATTAACAGCGAGGGTCATTTAAGGACGTGCCCGGTTTGGAGGTGGAGGAAAGCCGGAGTACCCGGAGAAAAATCACCGGCCTACAGTCAGTACCTGGCAACTGCCCCACGTAGGTTTCGAACTCGCAATCCAGAGGTCGAGGGCTAGTGTTAACGTGTCGGGCACCTTAACCACTCGGCCACCGCGGCCCCAATACACGCAAAGCTGAATATCGGAAAGTTTTCTTTTCTGTCCAAGTTGAAGGCTAAAACAGCTTGTCAAGAAGTCCTGTAAATGCCGGTACATTGAATACCTGTACAATCTACTTTGAACCGTCATTAGAGGGATCTTGAAACAAAGTTCAACCCAAGCTAATTCTAATTCATTATAAAATGTATCGTGCTAATATGTATTGTCTAAAAAGAAATGTCAAATGCAACAGGTAGCTTATTAAGTGCGTTAGGAATGTAATCCAGAGATTGAATAAATCAGTCAGAAGGATTACAATAGGATAAAAATCAATAGGCTAAAAGCTCAGTAAAAGTACTGATCCATGAACTGGTAAAACTGATATAAATCTTAAGAGTTGTACCTCCTATCCCCATTTCATTTGTAAGAGGCGACTAAATAAGAGGTCTAAACTCTTCTATTCTTTCCTGATATTTTTTTTTCTTTTTATCGCAAAAAAGTACTACCTCCTTTCTAATGTCGAGCGATCGCCTGTGTGACGAATGCTACGGGATTTACTGTATGCTTGACAATCAGCTTAAGAGTACATTTGTATGCAGTAAGGACTGGTCGACCCATTGTCATTACAATGGGAAGGGTTGTCACCCACGCCATTATGTCCTTGCGTTTCAGTTTCAATTGAAAAAGTTATCCATGATCACTCCATAATTATGAAATTAGACTCTATGTGTATGAAAGATAACAGAGATTATCATATCATAGCTAATTATGTACCCCCTGCCAACAGTGCATACTATGTAAATAATGATGTTTATATTTTTGCGTCTATTGAAGAGCATGTGTCGATGTATAATGATTATGGAAATGTAATTGTTATCGGCGATCTGAATAGTAGAACAGGTAAAAGTAGTGATTTTACAGAAAATGATATTATCGGTAAATTACCTTTCCATGTTGTGTCTAACATTTTTAATTACTTACCGGATACCACTGTATGTGAAGCTCCTGCTATTGAGAAACTTCATATTTCATTTCTCAAGTCATTACTTGGACTCAGAAAATCAACAAATAATGTTTTTTTGTACATTGAACTTGGAGGATTTCCCTTGTATACTAGTATATTAAGAAAAGTCAGAATTTTTAAATATTGGTTGAAATTAAAGTGTTCAGATAATTGTGTACTCAAAGCATGTTATGATGAGATGTTGGAAAATGAAGACCCTAGGCTTCTTAATTTAACAGGAACTTTTAACTGTCGGTCTTGGGTATATGTTTGAAGAAACCAGTAACTGTTCAGACCAATTTTATAGTAATGTATTTAAACAGCGTCTTTTCGATAATTTCCAGAATGTTTGATGAAAGTAAATTTGTCGTCTAAAGGAAATTTATACCAAAACCTAGTTGATGATATTAAACTTCAGTCGTATCTTTATAAACCAGTTAAGTTTGATTACCAAAAACTTATTTCAAAGATACGTTTGTCTGCACATAATCTAACTATTGAACGTGGAAGATATATTGATATTCCGAGGCAAGAAAGAAAATGCATTTTATGTGATGAAAATGATATAGAAGACGAATACCATTTTATTTTTAAATGTAAGTGTTATGTAGACATTCGTCTTAATTTGATTAAACCATATTATTTAAAAAACCCAGTATGTTTAAACTTATTCAATTACTCAAAGTAGAAAATACAAAAGAACTTAACAATTTAGGAAAATATCTATCACTAGCAGATAAATGTAGGAAAGATTTGTTATCAAATCTTAATTAAATATATTCATTTTCAACTTATTAGATTAATAATATATTAATTGTTATTGTTCTTTAAGATTATTGTAAGATTTATTTTTGTTGAGTGTAGATGTATGTGAAGAGAGTAAGTACTATTTTGTAGAATGAATGATGAATTATGTAAGAGTGGATGCCTTTGTCCTTAAATGTATGTATATTATGTTATCCAATAAGTTGTAAAACTTACGGAATAAAGTTGAATTGAATTGAATTGACAATCTACAACATTGGCGCCATCATTAATGGACACAGTCCTTAAATGACCGAATGGTGTCAACAACAAAAAATAAACTATGCTGAAATCATCTATCTAACCAAACTGATAAGCTCTTTGTAAGTGGGAAATTAACAAAGCTTACTTTAAATCAGCAGATAATGGTAGAAATGGTCAGTTCTCACGGCGCGTAACCTTGTTGTCTAGCATCACGCTATAACTGTATGACAGTCATTATGTATTAAAATGTTCGTGACATGTTACACATACTTCACAGATATAAAACATAATAAAAACACAAGATTTGTGTTCCGGTTATATTCAGGGGCAATGACAAGGTAAGATGAATTTCCAAAAGCGCGAATTGTGATTGTAAACTGTCGGCAGATTTTATCATACACAAATAACAATATTGTTCCGTGTATTGATAAAACATCAGGTGAGTGCATATCAGTGGAAAATGATGAAGAACGTTACATAGATAATAAAGCACCTTGAGATACGTATCCTATAGATGCATAGATAACAAAACACCTTGAGATACGCATCCTGGAAATAGAGATGTTTTTTTTGTTTAGACACTCATATGTTGATGCTTCATACGTACATTTATATATTGCACATTGGCATTAAATTTAGCAATTGAATGCATTCCACAAAGTATATATTAACCATGAATAATGAAAATATTAATCATATGTGTAAAGTGTCAATATATTTAGACGAATATCACACATTACGTACATCGCAACAGTTTGTTTACAAGCACATTTTTTTGCTTACGTCACCATTTTTTTCGGATAGCTTGCGCTCCCCTTTTGGGATATTACATACGGGTCAGTTGTTTAAGGTCGAACCTTATTGGTCATTAGTGTCCATATCTTTTTCAGAAAAAGAGTTCACCGTCATCATCTTTGAAAATGTTATTAGTACATTTTTTGACATAACGAACTTAAGTGTCTGTTTCAAAAAAAAAGAAACCTCTCCCTCCATCTTCGCCACAAATATACCTTCAAATATGGTGTAATTTGTAATTTTGATGCTCATCTTTGCTTTTTAATATGTTTATTGGTGCGTTTTTATGTTCATTTTGATACATAATACGTAAGGCCAGCAACAGATGTGAGCCAAATTATTTGTACTGGCCAAATATTTTTACCAATTAAAAGTTTAGCGAGATGACCTGAAAAACAGCGATGTCTACAAAAACATATATATATGAAGAGAGAACACCCCAATTTAGCCACTTATTTCTAAAAACAAAATGACAAATGCCAGCATTCCTATTGCGCACGATTCTACAATAACCATTTAATCCCAGGAATCGTCGGATTCATATACGATACCCTATGCACGATTCAGAATATATAAGGTTTTGAATACCATGTGATTTTAGCAGGTACAGAACTGCTTGTGTTTACGGCAGATATTCCATTAGGAATAGTAATAACCTGACAGTCTCCCTCACTAGTCACTTCTATATGCAAGTGGTGTACGGGTGAATTGATCGCTATACCCCCCTCATCTAGATTCCTAAAGGAAAAGCCGCGGCTATACCGCGCAGTATACGTATCGGAACTCGAGATACGAGTTACAAAATCTGCTGTAAAAAACACACTGTAGTCTCCAGTTGTATCGACCTTCAGTCGAATTGGTTGTCCATTATATAAGGCATCGTGTAAAGTGAAAACTCCTTGATCAGAGGATGAGTCGGTAGAGTCCGTCCTGTATATTTCAGTCCAAACAGAGCTTGTATCAACTAACCAGCGCACTGTCGTCTTTGTGGTATGTTCATTCAGGTAAGTGTTCTGCTCAAACCCAAACTCGTATGTTACTATTTTACCCGAGGAAGATACTATTGTTACAGTTCTTTTGAGGTCGGTTTGCATGGTATCCGATACCAACTCCGACGAAAGTAGCGCATGTATTTGATAGGATTTCATAAATATCATTTCTACTGTGGATACACGTCCACCTATATCGACCTTGACCTCATGTCCAGCACTGATATAATTTGCAAGCAGCATAATTGTACCGTCACCTGTATTTGAATACACCACGTTCCAATTGTCGGCCATTAAGAAGGCGTACGACTCGGATTGTTTGTTGAATGTGTGAACATTTGAATCCCACCAATCGACCTTGTGGATATAACCTTCGTAATCTATCATGACACTTGTCCAGTTCGTCTTAGATGCGACCCATGAGAACTGTCCTGTCACATTCGTTCCATAGTACATGTCATGTAGAGGATATCGAGCAGTTCCCAGCAGGACCATGAAATCTTTCCCAGCAATAATTGCTTCTGTTAAATTGAAACTTGCGTCCGGGGGAGCACCAGACGTCTGAAGAACTTTTAAAGTGGGATAGTCAGTGGTGAACCAGGTCATCAGGACTCCGTAAGAAACTTCTGTTTGTGCACCGTTTGCCCAAGTTTCGACTCGAAGTGACCCTGTGGTGCATGCAAACAACACAATTCGGAGCAAGTAGGATGACTGTAAAACCATATTGTGTACAGACTGTACACATCTTCTCTCAACACCATCATGGTAAGTGAAAATAGCGTCGGCCTGCAATACAAGATCGTCAAACATTCCCGGTATTCCTTGTATCAGGACTCGCACTGCAACCCCTCTGTCGATGTCTGATATCAGCTCCGTCACGTTTCCATATGTCGTGTTGGTAGCGTCAGTGTGTATAACGTATCTCCTACGGTATCCGTCTCCACCTACAATAAAGCAATACTGGCTTGTAAACGTATACGTAAGTCTGGATAAACAGCGGTTTAATCTATACAAAAACTATTTATACGGATTCTTTTAAATACAAAGGTATCAGAAAAAAGGAATAAAAGTCTAGGTCTTTCGGAAGTTTAAATAATGAACCATACCTGCCATATCAATCAAAAGCGGGCCCAATTCATCCATTAGAACACGCTTTATCACCCACATTAAAATCTTTTTTTTTCTTTTTTTTTTTTGCGAATCTAACAACGTTCTTGAAAAATTAAGTAACATGAACAAAAAACAAAGCAAGAATCACAACGAACAGCTAAAACACAAAAGTAACATAAAGAATAGAGGATATCTAACAGTGTCTTCTGCCAAATATATTTCACAAGTGGGTATAATATTTTGATTCATTTTCTGTTTATTACAAGTTTATAGCAACATATACCGGGTCACCTTTGAATTGTCCCCATTGACCTTTGTAAGCAGTGTTTTTATTTTTCACAAGTGAAAAACTTTCATAGAATGAATAATTGTCTGTACTGTTACGAGAATTAGTTAAGGGTCTTCAGGCGGAATTGGGTATCATACATAGTTCGGACTGTCATCAACCAGTTTACTGATTCTTCTTATCATTTTGTTATTATGTTTTCGTGTCCTTATTTCCAACATGTCGATTCATCAAGTACCTCCTGCCAACCTGTTTATAGTCACCACGATAGCCTTTCTACGTCGTTAAAAATGACTGTAATGATATTACGTAATGTATTTTTCATTAAGAGTTTTCACTGCATACATGTTATGACCATAACAGAATACTCACTAGGGTAGAAGAAACACAGGGAATAGTAGCCCGCCTCGTTCAGACAGTTCCTGTCGTGCCATTCGTACGAGTACCTGGGTGACATAATGGTACAGTCTTGGTCCTCTGTTTCCCTATCGTCGTTTGGCTGACCGGAATCCCACGCAGTCCAACTGACCGGTCCGAACCTATTTATATAGGTCCCTTCCTCGTCCAGGTCATTCACATCGATCCAGTAGTAGTTAGATGTGGAAATGGACCCAGCGTCCTCACTGTTAACAGTGAAGTTATAACGATATCAATCATTTCAACGTACAGAGAAACAAACTCCTCAAAATGCGTTCATATCAATAAGGATTATGTGTTTTATATAAAAAATCTAACCGGATGTACCAAGCTTAAAAAAATACTTCTTGTGATTAAGAGAATACACAATAAAGTTGAAATCCCAGAAACAATAACGTCATTTATTATTTTTTGGATAACTTGAGTAAAGATGACTTACATCAACATCAATCTATCTTTCTAAATTACCAATATCGTCTGATATATGTGTTCACAAGACAACAAAATAAAGCATTAGTTCGCACATAAGCTTAACAAGTTTTTCCATAACAGCTCCGCTTGGGAGAACAGCCAGGTATCCTCCAGTGTCCTCGCAGGCGGTAAGGTTCACGTATGCATGGGAATTCTGCACGGCCCAATAACAAGTGTGATATTCGTTCAGCATAAAAGCATCCGACGGACAACCGGCAGCTAGGGAAATGAGATATGATAGATTTATTTTTATTTGAAGTATTTTGCACCCAGCATTTTTGCTTGTCTATAAGCATATAGAATACTTTGAAAGTGTTTTTAAACAACACGTGCTGATATACATAAATTAGTACCTGCTGATCCATTTGCAGAGTTGGTAAAGAGCGACTAAATACGGGGTCTTATCTTTTTACTTTTTACTTGAAATTTCTTTTCTTTCTAATGTCTCGCTTGAAACACTCATTTTTTGCATTTAGTTGATCTTTCGATAATTGAGAGAAGGCTTTGGGTACTGTCCCTTGTCAGAAATACCAGAGTTTCTAAAATACTAGTTGCTATCCCTGCGTGATCTTAAGACTTCAGATAGGCAATTCCTCTTCTATACATCAATCCTAAACATTTCACATAGCTTATCTTTATATAACATCCATCCTAAATATTTGACATAACGTCTCTATAAAGAATCCATCCTAAACATTTTATATAACTTATCCTGATATAGCATCCCTCTTTAACATTTCATATAACTTATCTTTATATAACATCCATCCTAAACATTATATATAACTTATCTTGATATAACATCCATCCTAAACCATTTTATATAACTTATCTTGATATAACATCCATCCTAAACATTTTATATAACTTATCTTTATATAACATCCATCCTAAACATTTTATATAACTTATCTTTATATAACATCCATCCTAAACATTTTATATAACTTATCTTTATATAACATCCATCCTAAACATTTTATATAACTTATCTTGATATAACATCCCTCCTAAACATTTTATATAACTTATCTTGATATAACATCCCTCCTAAACATTTTATATAACTTATCTTTATATAACATCCATCCTAAACGTTTTATATAACTTATCTTGATATAACATCCCTCCTGAACATATCATATAACTTATCTTGATATAACATCCATCCTAAACATTTTATATAACTTATCTTGATATAACATCCATCCTAAACATTTCATATAACTTATCTTGATATAACATCCATCCTAAACATTTCATATAACTTATCTTGATATAACATCCATCCTAAACATTTTATATAACTTATCTTGATATAACATCAATCCTAAACATTTCATATAACTTATCTTGATATAACATCCCTCCTAAACATTTTATATAACTTGTCTTTATATAACATCCCTCCTAAACATTTCATATAACTTATCTTTATATAACATCCATCCTAAACATTGTATATAACTTATCTTGATATAACATCCATCCTAAACATTTTATATAACTTATCTTGATATAACATCCATCCTAAACATTTTATATAACTTATCTTGATATAACATCCATCCTAAACATTTCATATAACTTATCTTTATATAACATCCATCTTAAACATTTTATATAACTTGTCTTGATATAACATCCATCCTAAACATTTTATATAACTTATCTTGATATAACATCCATCCTAAACATTTTATATAACTTATCTTGATATAACATCCCTCCTGAACATTTTATATAACTTATCTTTATATAACATCCATCCTAAACATTTTATATAACTTATCTTGATATAACATCCATCCTAAACATTTTATATAACTTATCTTTATATAACATCCCTCCTAAACATTTTATATAACTTATCTTCATATAACATCCCTCCTAAACATTTTATATAACTTATCTTGATATAACATCCATCCTAAACATTTTATATAACTTATCTTTATATAACATCCCTCCTAAACATTTTATATAACTTATCTTGATATAACATCCCTCCTAAACATTTTATATAACTTATCTTTATATAACATCCATCCTAAACGTTTTATATAACTTATCTTGATATAACATCCCTCCTGAACATATCATATAACTTATCTTGATATAACATCCATCCTAAACATTTTATATAACTTATCTTGATATAACATCTACCCTAAACATTTCATATAACTTATCTTTATATAACATCCCTCCTAAACATTTGATATAACTTATCTTGATATAACATCCCTCCTAAACATTTTATATAACTTATCTTTATATAACATCCATCCTAAACGTTTTATATAACTTATCTTGATATAACATCCCTCCTGAACATATCATATAACTTATCTTTATATAACATCCATCCTAAACATTGTATATAACTTATCTTGATATAACATCCATCCTAAACATTTTATATATCTTATCTTGATATAACATCCCTCCTTAACATTTCATATAACTTATCTTTATATAACATCCATCCTAAACATTTTATATAACTTATCTTGATATAACATCCCTCCTAA
Organism: Pecten maximus; assembly: GCF_902652985.1. Classification (NCBI taxonomy): domain Eukaryota; kingdom Metazoa; phylum Mollusca; class Bivalvia; order Pectinida; family Pectinidae; genus Pecten; species Pecten maximus. Next base: position 35,353,672 of record NC_047022.1, read on the forward strand.
ACATTTTATATAACTTATCTTGATATAACATCCATCCTAAACATTTTATATAACTTATCTTGATATAACATCCATCCTTAAACATTTAATATAACTTATCTTGATATAACATCCATCCTAAACATTTTATATAACTTATCTTGATATAACATCCCTCCTAAACATTTCATGTAACTTATCTTTATATAACATCCACCCTAAACATTTTATATAACTTATCTTTATATAACATCCATCCTAAACATTTCATATAACTTATCTTGATATAACATCCATCCTAAACATTTTATATAACTTATCTTTATATAACATACATCCTAAACATTTCATATAACTTATCTTATATAACATCCATCCTAAACATTTTATATAACTTATCTTGATATAACATCCATCCTAAACATTTCATATAACTTATCTTGATATAACATCCATCCTAAACATTTTATATAACTTATCTTGATATAACATCCCTCCTAAACATTTCATATAACTTATCTTATATAACATCCATCCTAAACATTTTATATAACTTATCTTGATATAACATCCATCCTAAACATTTTATATAACTTATCTTGATATAACATACATCCTAAACATTTCATATAACTTATCTTGATATAGCATCCATCCTAAACCATTTCATTACACCACAATCATGTATAGGATACCTATAATTATGTACAAGATACTGTCCTATTTACTATTAACGTAATCACCTCGCCATAGCATTGGTGATTAGATAGTGTTTGTATTGTGTGTTTGGATTAGGTTGTCAGAGTAGACATCGATACTACATTTCACAGATCCTGATCACAGAGGCATTCACGATTCGGATGGTAAATGATTACGAGTGGACTAATGAAATGAGGTTACCTGGTTACTTTGAAACTAGCCTTATAAGAGATGAATGTTCGAATATTGATTTGATTACATTTGATAGGATGCATCGTTGCCTTCTTTATGTTTATGCATGATCGATAACAGTAACATTAACTACACTCTGTAGTACTTAGCAACCCCTACAACGGTTTTTAACTTTCGTAGATATTTGTCACAAAATTATAGCAACCGTTTCAATTTCAATTACGCCAAAAAGGAATTAACTCAAGTTTAGTCTTATTACAAAACAATATCGCAGGCAAGGCTCAATGATGTACCGGTTGCCCTTTGGAATTACTCGTCAGTTGCAAGAGCTGGATAAATTTGTGGTCTTAATCGTTTTTCCTCCCGAATTTCTAGGATAAACCGATAAGGTTTACAGAATCGGCTCTAGTTGATCTGACTTTCGGTTTCATAGATGTCAGTATAATGATACCATTTCAGGAAGCACACTGTCATACCCAGGTGTGACATTCAAGGGCCATGGGAGTACCCAGGTGTGACATTCAAGGGCCATGGGAGTTTTCAGTGAGTGGACCTGTCATTCGTAAACAACGTTCGCATTTCCTTTTTGCATTTAAAGGATATCAAAGTAGGGAACTTAGTGATAAAACAGGTGTAATAGGTTCTCATACCAGCATAAACTACTTAAACAAAAATAGTATATCGCTACCGCCTTACAATGCTAAAACCAAACAATATATCATTATAATACCGACCTACAATACTAAAACCAAAACAGTATAGCATAATACCGACCTTCAATACTAAACCCCAAACAGTATATCATTGTAAAAACCGACCTACAATACTAGAACCAAAACAGTATATCATTATAATACCGACCTACAGTACTAGAACAAAAACAGTATATCATTATAATACCGACCTACGTACTAAAACCAAAACAGTATAACATTATAATACTGACCTACAGTACTAAACCCAAAACAGTATAGCATTATAATACCGACCTACAGTACTAAAACAAAAACAGTATATCATTATAATACCGACCTACAATACTTGAACCATAACAGTATAACATTATAATACCGACCTATAGGACTTAATAAAAAAAAAGAACTTCTCTGACTATCACTTTTTTTTAATACTTTTGACATGTTTTAAAGGATAACGAGCTATGTAGATGCGTTCCTTATTCCTGTTTTATTGTAATAAACTAAAAAAAATTGTGAAAGTAACAATTCTGCTCCTTGGCTGGAGAAAATCCTGTCATACGAGCATCAGCCTTAAAAGTCCTTACGTAACACTTTTTTGAACACCTAATAAAACAAGTAAGCAAAAAAACAATTGTAGTGTAATAAAAATATTTTAGTTATATATAATATATGAATGTATAACCCTACCTGTTAGGGTGTCCTCTGCCTTCTCAAGGTATGCTGTTGGGTTGTACGTGCTCTAGAATGCAATAAGAAGACACTTGGAAATTCAAAACTTGTTTAAAGCGCTCGTTCAGGTTCTGCAATTTCTGTTTTACCTCCGATAACTTAGGAAAGCAACATATAAAAGTGCCGTTATATGATCCGAAACTTATATCAGGTTAATCCTCCAAATATGGCTGGGATATAAATAGTCAAAATGTGGTCTTCTCTGGTAATTTTATATTATTAGCAGAAAAGACTAAACAAAGAAAAGAAAAATATCAGATAACTAAGACGTGAGTACATACATGTATGCACGATATAGTGCAATAAATGTACATAATTCAGTAATAAGGTCAATGATATCGTCGTCATTTCTCTGACCACGATTGTTTCTTTGATCACTTTGCTGATGTCAACACGAATATATCTAATTCCACTTACCTTTATTTGGAAAGTACAATTCGTCCGAGCCTCTATAAGTCCACAGGAAAAACCTTGAATGAGTTGAGTCAGATGTTCGCAACTAAAGTTTTTAGTGTCGTTTTGACAAATATTGAATCCAATGCACGAACTCTCCATTCCACATAACTGGGCACATTCTAGACGAGATCTCGATATTGACTGACCGTTCACGCCTCCAATATTCACGGCGGGGTCTAAATACGACACCTGTCCGCATGGTTGTATGAAGTCGGAAACCACACAATTATCCGTACACGTAACAAACACCGTAGAAAGCAGTACTAAATATATCACTACGAGAAACATACTCTAAGATATTAGCAAAACATCCAAACGAGTTCTTGTTCTTTATCTCTCTTTATCTAAATCGCTTAGATATAAGAAAATCTAGTTTTGTTCAGGAAATCATGCGAAGTATCTGAATTTTCACGCGGAGACGTAATCAACACTTTGTTTTCCATTTCCCAATCCGATATGATGTTAATTGTATATTTTACTAGAGATTTAGAAGAAAAAACGGTTTAATAGACACCAGTTAAAAGTGCCGCTTCTTTGACAGTAAATAACAATTCTACGATAATAATACCTATTGTTCCTGTGGCAAATGTGTTCGGCTTACTTAGGTGATACGTGTATTAAGATATTTTTTATAAACCAACGAGTATCTTCCAAACTATACCTAGTTACTCCGTCTAGAGATTCGCGCGAGAGATTCCGTTCTGATAGGCGACACAGCGTATCTGTATTGATCAGGTAACATGACATGCGTGTCGCTAAGCTATCGATTTATTCAGATTCAGACATGTTCTTCAAGTATTTTCAACTAGTCACGACATTTTGTTCTCTCTCTTACTGGTAAATCATCATAAAAAGGCTAAACAACACTGCATAGTGAGTATTTAAAACATTGAATTCCTAATTAAATCAATACCGACAAAGTTGAAAACATACATTTCAGGGAGCGTGAAGCTGGTTCCGAGTTCCGTTTAAGTAAAACGGAACTAATCATGTATACGCTTTGCGGGTCTTGGTACAAGTTCCGTAAAAGAAAAACAGAACTAGGAAGCAGTTCAGAGTTTCGTTTAAGAAAAACGGACCAGTTCAGAGTTCCGTTTAAGAAAAACGAATCTGAAGAAGAACAACTATATGTCAACGGGTGCAAAGGCAGTTATCAGTCACGTATACATTTTACGGGACTTGGGCCTAGTTTTCAGTTCCGTTTAAGAAAAACGAAACTAGGAACCAGTTCCGAGTTCCGTTTAAGATAAACGGAACTATGAACCAGTTCCCACTTCCGTTTAAGAAAATATTGCATACGTTGTAACTTCTGGGGGGAAAGGATGGCAACGCGACAATAGTGCTGCTGGGTGCCTTCTGCAGTATATTTCAGTGAGGCAGCACTTAAAAGTCAACATCTGTTTAGACATATAGACAACGATCAAGTTGAAAAACGTAATCAATTATTCGTCGTAACAAAGAGAATGCAGCTTCGCATAGAGCATGGAGAAAATGTCGACTCCTTATTACGTCACCGGGGAACTTTATACACAGGACTTGACGAGATATAAAATAGACTCTATATATGTTTTACATATTATTTTCTTATCTTGTGCGTCAGGAACCTATGGTTATATGGTGACAATGTCATAGAGTGGCAACCATTAGATTTTCATCCACATAAAAAATAACTTAAGGTTTAGGATTGTGTATAGAAAAGGAAAACCATCCCGAAATATATCTTACACGTTTGGAAAATTAGAAGAACTAACATATGTACACTTTCTGTACTTGTTTCCATGAGGACTAACATATGTACACTTTCTGTACTTGTTTCCATGAGGACTAACATATGTACACTTTCTGTACTTGTTTCCAGTAGAAGGACTAATATCAGTACGCTTTCTGTACTTGTTTCCATGGGAAGGACTAACATCAGTACACTGTCTGTACTTGTTTCCACTAGAAGGACTAACATCAGTACACTTTCTGTACTTGTTTCCATGAGGACTAACATCAGTACACTTTCTGTACTTGTTTTCATGAGGACTAACATCAGTACACTTTCTGTACTTGTTTCCATAAGAAGGACTAACATCAGTACACTGTCTGTACTTGTTTCCACTAGAAGGACTAACATCAGTACACTTTCTGTACTTGTTTCCATAGAAGGACTAACATCAGTACACTGTCTGTACTTGTTTCCATTAGAAGGACTAACATCAGTACACTGTCTGTACTTGTTTCCACTAGAAGGACTAACATCAGTATACTTTCTGTACTTGTTTCCATGAGGACTAACATCAGTACACTTTCTGTACTTGTTTCCACTAGAAGGACTAACATCAGTACACTTTCTGTACTTGTTTCCATGAGGACTAACATCAGTACACTTTCGGTATTTATTTCCATATCATCTCCTATACTCATTCTTCCATTTGTACATGTTCCACTTACTTGAATAAATATTGTTTAAACTAGATAATATTGTTTGGGCCATTAAATATGTTGTGTTAATGACATACAACGGGACAGGAATGGCCACGTGATTAAAATGTGGTTGCATTTACTCTCGACGATCATGATATTAAGAACAGGCCTGACACCTTATTTAACCATGCAACAGAATGATACACCCATCTTTGAATTTTTACGTAAATATATGGCAAGCCAAGTTATCATTATTCATGAAGCAATGTTGATGAAGTAATTAACCAAATTATATAAGATATCTTAAATACTGCATAAGCTATATTCCATAATAAATGACATGTTATGAACTTGACAATATATCCTTTATACTTTTCATTATAAGACATCTTATATAGTATATAAGCTATCACAATGTATAGAAGATATCCTATTTATATAACATAGTAACACAAATGACGGAGGAAGACAATTTCATGACTTGTGCCCTGACCGGGCCTCGAACTCACTCATACATCATAAAGTATATGAGGTAAATTATAAAGAATATTAAATGAGATATCTTACACACATGCATTGTATGATATATCTTATCTATTTTATGAGATATAATCTAACATATCTTAAACAAGATATGAGATACCTCAAATACCATGTTTTATAAACATATAAGGTACGTGTATCTTAAAAGAAGTAAAACATAATATATAACAGGCAAAAAATCTTATATACATTATAAAATGTATAATAAATATGATATCTTATATAATTTAGAGAAGTTCTGGATCAACACTGTTCCATGATAAAATGAAAACTAAGGTAGCTATATAAACTTAGTTGTACGTATATCATTGAACACGTATTTCCTGCGAGACGGGGACATGATGAAATGAATGTGGGGTAAAGTTAAATGGATTTACTGATACTGGACTGTAAACAAAAACCCTCAAATATAAGTGTCATCTGTTATAGTTTAATATTGAAAGTTCTCTATATCCCATACTGTTTGTGTCATCGTACAAACTGTACTTACGCCTTATTTTGCAAAAGTTAAAATTGTACATGTATTTTCGTGGTTAAACAATTCAACATAATATATATATCATAAAAAATAATACAGACCTAACATGCATAACCTACATACAGATCCTTACCAGAGCGTCAACATTGTACCAGACACCCTCGGCCCCACACTCGGCCCCAAACTCACCCTCATATGGACAGTAAAATTTTACAAAACATTTGCATTTCTCTTTTACTGTCCATCAATGAATATCAATAAGTTTTGGCTGATATAATAGTTAACATTAAATACCTTTCAATTTTGATGCCTAAAGCTAAATTTTACACTCCATGAAATAACCCACTCTACAGTCCAGCTTTTGTTGAATACCATTATAGACATTCTAAAAAGATATTGGTGGATATTGCATAAAAAAAGAAAGAACAAAAAAAATCGCTATTTGATATTAAACCATTCATGATTTTCCTATTCAAGTATTTTGAGTTTTGAGTTGAAGACATAAAAATATCAATAAAACAATGTGTTCCTGGAGTATGGTACCTCTGCCTTATATTTGAGAACATTCTGACTCCATCGAAAAAAGTCCAGTATGTGTATCGCTAGAATCAAAATGCATCCCTTTTTTATTTTAGAATGGCGAGGATAAAATCTATTTTCGGACAATCTTCTTATAATAAAAATACTAGTACTTTATACATTTTAAGTGTAAACAACATCGCATTTAGTTAAACAGTGTACATATTATCTACAATACATCCGCTAATGTCATTTTCACATACTTAATGCACCTCGGATCTAGTATACAACACACTCGTATATTACCCTGACAGGAAGACATAACTAAATGAATTGGTTTACTGATACGGAGCTGCAAACAACAATTAAAACCTTGAAGTTTTTTAAGTATCATTTGTGTTAAATACTTTAGTTCACTATTCCATACTGTACCTTGTCATATTTTTGCAAAAGGGTTGTTTTCGAAAAGAAAGCAATGTAAGGCTATATAAATGTATATGTAATGCAAAATAATAATACAAGTCTTATATACAGATCCTAACCACAGCTTCGACACTGTACCAGAGACGTACAATGATGTATATTATACCGTTTACCTGTCATTACAGAAGCTCTGCTTGTTTATTTTTACTTTAATGTACAATAAATTCGAAAATAGTGAGAGAAAAATCAAAAGCCTCAATTGATACTTCAACCTATAAACAAGAGATCCCAGAGGGATCTTGGCGCCCACCATTGAATGATCTTTATAGGTTCCATGTCAGATTGATCTTTTCTCTACTTTTCCCTTCCTCTAAGTCTTACTAATCTGTGTAAATTCAGAAACAGCCCTCTAGTACTTTTCAAACAAGGGTAACCTATATATAAAATTTAAGATTTAGCGATAATGGCTGTCTGTTGTTTTCGGATTGGTCCCAAAATGCAACACCAGGGACCAAGGGGAACTTACATATGAAATTTGAGAAAGATCCCTTCAGTACCTTCTGTAAAATAGCGATAACAAACTTCAATTGTCAAAATACAAGATGGCTGCCTGTCGGGCAGGTTGTTTTCTGACTGGTCGCAAAATCCAATATGCATAACTAGGCACAGAGGGCAACCTACAAATGAAACTTCAGAAAGATCCCTTCAGCAATTTCTGATAAATAGCGATAATAAACTTCAATTGTCAAAATCAAAGATGGCTGCCTGTCGGCCATGTTGTTTTCCTATTGGTCCCAAGATGCAATATGCAGAACTACAGACCAAGGGGAACTTACAAAAATGTTTAAGAAAGATCCCTTCAGTACTTTCTGCAAAATAGCGATAACAAACTTCAATTGTCAAAATCTAAGATGGCTGCCTGTCCACCATGTTGTTTTTCGATAGGTCTCAAAATGTAATATGCATAACAAGGCACCAAGGGGAACCTATATATGAAATTTGAGAAAGATCCCTTCAGTAATTTCAGAGAAATAGCGATAACAAACTTCAATTGTCAAAATCCAAGATGGCTGCCTGTCGGCCATGTTGTTTTCTGATAGGTCTCAAAATGCAATATGCATAACAAGGCACCAAGGGGAACCTACATATGAAATTCGAGAAAGATCCCTTCAGTACTTTCTCAGAAATAGCGATAACAAACTTCAATTATCAAAATCCAAGATGGCTGCCTGTCCGCCATGTTGTTTTCCGATTGGTCTCAAAATGCAATATGCATAACTAAGTACCAAGGGGAGCCTACATATGAAATCTGAGAAAGATCCCTTCAGTACTTTCTCAGAAATAGCGATAACAAACTTCAATTATCAAAATCCAAGATGGCTGCCTGTCGGCCATGTTGTTTTCTGATTGGTCTCAAAATGCAATATGCATAACAAGGCACCATGGGCAATCTACATATGAAATTTGAGAAAGATCCCTTCAGTTCTTTCTCAGAAATAGCGATAACAAACTTCAATTATCAAAATCCAAGATGGTTGCCTGTCGGCCATGTTGTTTTCCGATTGGTCTCAAAATGCAATATGCATAACTAGGCACCAAGTGGAACCTCTATATGATCTTTGAGAAAGATCCCTTCAGTACTTTCTCAGAAATAGCGATAACAAACTTCAATTATCAAAATCCAAGATGGCTGCCTGTCGGCCATGTTGTTTTCCGATTGGTCTCAAAATGCAATATGCATAACTAGGCACCAAGGGGAGCCTACATATGAAATTTGAGAAAGATCCCTTCAGTACTTTCTCAGAAATAGCGATAACAAACTTCAATTGTCAAAATCCAAGATGGCTGCCTGTCGGCCATGTTGTTTTCCGATTGGTCTCAAAATGCAATATGCATAACTAGGCACCAAGGGGAGCCTACATATGAAATTTGAGAAAGATCCCTTCAGTTCTTTCTCAGAAATAGCGATAACAAACTTCAATTATCAAAATCCAAGATGGTTGCCTGTCGGCCATGTTGTTTTCCGATTGGTCTCAAAATGCAATATGCATAACTAAGTACCAAGGGGAGCCTACATATGAAATCTGAGAAAGATCCCTTCAGTACTTTTTCAGAAATAGCGATAACAAACTTCAATTATCAAAATCCAAGATGGCTGCCTGTCGGCCATGTTGTTTTCCGATTGGTCTCAAAATGCAATATGCATAACTAGGCACCAAGGGGAGCCTACATATGAAATTTGAGAAAGATCCCTTCAGTACTTTCTCAGAAATAGCGATAACAAACTTCAATTGTCAAAATCCAAGATGGCTGCCTGTCGGCCATGTTGTTTTCCGATTGGTCTCAAAATGCAATATGCATAACTAGGCACCAAGGGGAGCCTACATATGAAATTTGAGAAAGATCCCTTCAGTACTTTGTCAGAAATAGCGATAACAAACTTCAATTGTCAAAATCCAAGATGGCTGCCTGTCGGCCATGTTGTTTTCCGATTGGTCTCAAAATGCAATATGCATAACTAGGCACCAAGGGGAACCCACATATGAAATTTGAGAAAGATCCCTTCAGTACTTTCGGAGGATTAGCGATAACAAGAATTGTTTACGGACGGACGGACGGACGGAGGGACGGACGGACGGACGGAGGGACGGACGACGGACCACGGACGCAGGGCGATTTGAATAGCCCACCATCTGATGATGGTGGGCTAAAAATGGTAACAACCTTTTTACATGTAGCATTATAACTATATTGAAATATATATATCATTAGAATAGCAGATTTCCGATTCTATGATATTTTCAGGTAAAGTGTTACTATTGATCAATACACACAATGAAGCAACTGTTTGAAATAAAACTATGGAGTACCAACTTCGTATTTACTTAAAATAGCCATCTTATAGCAAGTAGCCCATCACGAATTACATCAGTAGATTTTAAACGTGACTTAATATCATGGGCTCAAATTCATCAAACATCATAAAAATATAAAATAGATTGGTTTGAGCATTCTGTTACAATTTAAAACTCCCAAGCATTCGTACCAGTTAAAAACCTTTGCCAGTACATCAGCACTGGTGCTACCATTACTATCATATAGTTTAATAATGTATCTTAAGATATTATTCTTATGATCGGAATAATATTCAACTCATTTACGTGTAAACGTTAATTATAAGCACAATGCAATCTTGTGTATTGACTACTAAAATTGAAATGACATATAATCTATTATCCTTCATTGAATGCCATTTTTCACTGGTAAAACTCACCTCAGATCCAAAACAGAACAATAGATGTCATCAACAACCGAAATTGAATTACAACAACAATTATCACAGTTGTGCCAACCTTGTTGACAATGAGACGTGAATTAAAACATGAGGCCCATGGGCCTTAACGGTCACCTGAGATTTGAAATATTTCAGTTAATTCAATTCACCCTCTTTGGCCCCGCTCAGCAGCCCCCAGGGGTCAGTCAGGGCCAACATATGCATATTATCAAACTTTCATCCAATACTGAAAATGTTAACCAAGTTAGAATGAATTCCAATAGAAATAAAACAAATAAATGTCAAAAATGTAATTTCCCTATATAAACTATAGTAAAATTTAACCCCTCCCCAGGGGCAAACTTATGACCCCAGGGTCATTAAATTAATAAATTTTAGTAAAGCACCTCAAGACCCTTCCAGCTATGAAGATCTTTTGATTCTACCTTATTTGGGTGTTGAGAAGAAGACTTTTGAAATTTCAGCCAATTTGACCATTTTTAGCCCCGCCCATCAGCCCCTCGGGGTCAGTCAGGGCAAACATACATATACCCTCAAACTGCCATCCCAAGCTGATAATGTTAACCAAATTAGAATGAATTCCAATAGAAATAAAACAAATACAAGTCAAAAATGTTATTTCCCTATATAAACTATAGTAAAGTTTACCCCTTCCCCAGGGGCAAACTTGAGACCCCGGGTCATGAAATTCACAATTTTGGTAAAGCACCTTCAGACCCTGCCATCTATGAAGAGTATTTGATTCCATCATATCTGAGAGTAGAGAAGAAGATTTTTTTTGAAATTTCAGTCAATTTGGCCCTTTTTAGCCCCGCCCATCAGCCCCTGGGGGTCAGTCAGGGCCAACATGTGCATGCCATCAAACTGTCATCCCATGCTGACAATGTATACCAAATTAGAATGAATTCCAATAGAAATAAAACAAATAAAAGTCAAAAATGTGATTTCCCTATATAAACTATAGCAAAGTTTACCCCCTCCCCAGGGGCAAACGTGAGACCCCTGGGTCATGAAATTTACAATTTATCTATGAAGAGTGTTTGATTCCACCATATCTGAGAGTAGAGAAGAAGATTTTTGAAGTTTTAGTCAATTTGACCCTTTTTAGCCCCGCCCCTCAGACCCCTGGGGGGTGGGGACCATATAATTTACAATTTTGGTTGACCTTTAGCCATAAAAGCTTCCTGCCAAATTTCATTGAATTTGGTTCAGGTGTTTTTGAGAAGAAGTTGAAAATGTAAATTGTTTACGGACGCACAACGGACGACGACGGACAAAAGGCGATTAGAATAGGTCACCTGAGGTTAAAAACTGTACAACGAACACTAAATTGAGTAGCACCTTAAGTAGAAGTAACAGATAATTATGGTATATACGGACTTCTATAAGAAAATCAAAATATGCCTAAACAGATATTAGAATATTGAGGGGGATCTACACCATGATTTTTCTATTATCATGATTTGTCAATTATGTCCATTTTAGATAAAGGAACATTCTAAATAACATGAATACGTGTGCATATAAAAACAATTTAAAAGAAAACGTTTTACATATTTCAAAATTTATAAATAACTTACAAAAGACATTTTTCGAATTAGTAAATTAGTTTGATGTAAAAACATAGATGAAGGAATATATACTGGGTCATTTATTATATGCTATTACCACAGCTGTTCCACTATCCTGTTAAGGGGTCAAATTGATATTATAATTGTAACACAAATTCATACGCTACAACCATTTCTGCTGAAAACGAAAGCTCTCTTTGTAGCTGAACACCATTTAAAACAAAACATTACACATGGTTAAGTTTTATAGAGTACAAGCAATGGCACGATTCCAAATCGTTACTGCTACATATACCGAAAATATAGCATAATACTAGCACTTATCATTAACATTCTTTGTCTCTGGCGAGTGCCAAGTGATATTTCTGGTAGTTCTAAATGATATTTCTGGCTAGTTCTAAATTATATTTTTGGCATATTCCAAGTATTTCTGGCTAGTTCCAAATTATATATTGCGAATTCCATTTGATATGTTTGGCGAGTTACAAACGATACTTCTGCCTAGTTCTGAATGATATTTTTGGTGAATATTCCAAATGATAATTTTGGCGAGTTCGAAAGGACGTAGCTCGAGTTCCAAACGAGATTTTTGGCGAGTTCAAAATTAAATATTTTTGGCCATGCAGTTTCAAATGATATTTTTAGCGAGTTGCAAGATAGTTTTTGGCAAGTTCTCTTAAAACTTATTCAAACTTTGTTTCATCACATTTAAATATCTTACCACTATACATGAATTTAACAGCTATAAATTTACAAATGAATGTTTAACTCTAAAGCCAACGACACTTTATAAAAGTATGCTGCATATGGAAAAATGTTTTAGAGAAATCATCATTAAATATAATTTAACAAGCATGCACACTAATAAAGCCTACTGTTATACTCATTACATTGTACCTTTTCAGACTAATAAGTGACGCCATATTATTAATAAACATGATGTAAAGTTCTATATTGAAAGTAAGCAGAAAGGTAAATAATTATATTTAATATGACCATACTGGGACAAGAGAAGCAGGTCAATCATACTACAATTATAACTCTTTTATGTTTTGTTTTGTTAACACCAGTGTTTCTATTGTAATATTGAGAATGTCAGAATTTTTTTTTATTAAAATGGGTAAACTAATATATATTTGTTATCTCAAGCTGAATATAAAAATCAACATCACCCCAAAGGAATTTTTCTCAATTTTCTCATGCAATTTACAAATTTTCAATGTTTTTAATGTTCCTGCAAACAATACAGAATTACCGAGTTTACCTCATACACATCTTATGTCAACTACTTCAGATACGATTGACATGTGACAAGGGGAAAATTTCAGCTATTCTTAGGACCGATATGTATAGTTATCATACATCTAAGATGTGTATACTTACTGATAGTATCAGTTTTTGTATATACAAAATGTATATCACTGGTAAACATATTGACTACAGATCTAAAACAATGTCATTTCAAAATGTATTTGTGTTCATTTTGAAGAACAAATATATTTAAATATATATAACCAGAGCATATCAACAATTACAAAGTAAATCTCATTTTCAATTATGCTTATCTAATATCTAAAAAGATTAAAACTGTTTATGTGTTGACAAATGTTCAACAGACTCGGCCACTACTAATCCAGTACTGTTTTATAGCCTACAGTGTAGATACACAATCTGTTTATAACCCTGCTGTCGGGAACGACATTGATGGGATTAATTAGGTAATGTAAATGAAGATGACTTGATTATCTACTGGAATTATAGGTGGCAGGATTATTTATTGAGAATTTTTGATGACTGAATTGTTGTTTTTAAACTGCACTTACAAGTTAACAGAACAGTAATTTGTTATGAACATAAATGTGAGGCATTGTCATACACGATCTACACAGTCTGATATGTTTCAATATATTCTGTATTACCCTTTTTAATTTTTCGTATAAAACAAATCTTTGTGGAATGATTGATGATATTGAGGTTTGGATGTTATACAAAACTAAAATCATCAAAAATATATGTAATTCTTCAGTGGATCGGGTAAACTTGCATGTGTAGAAAAATGTAATATATATGCATATCATAAAAAATGTTATCTTCCAACAATGCATCGCAAAGATGAGAATTTTAACATCATATAATACAACAACAAAACAGTCTCTCTTGAGTATCACAGCATTCACCAGTATCATAGCAATCATTACCAAACATTAAACATTGTACTGGCTCTCAACATCACAACACTCCAACTCAACATTATGGTCTCTCAACATCACATCACTCCAACTCAACATTACGGTCTCTCAACATCACAACACTCCAACTCAACATTATGGTCTCTCAACATCACAACGCTCCAACTCAACATTATGGTCTCTCAACATCACATCACTCCAACTCAACATTACGGTCTCTCAACATCACAACACTCCAACTCAACATTACGGTCTCTCAACATCACAACACTCCAACTCAACATTACAGTCTCTCAACATCACAACACTCCAACTCAACATTACGGTCTCTCAACATCACAACACTCCAACTCAACATTACAGTCTCTCAACATCACAACACTCCAACTCAACATTACGGTCTCTCAACATCACAACACTCCAACTCAACATTACGGTCTCTCAACATCACAACACTCCAACTCAACATTATGGTCTCTCAACATCACAACACTCCAACTCAACATTACGGTCTCTCAACATCACAACACTCCAACTCAACATTACGGTCTCTCAACATCACAACACTCCAACTCAACATTACGGTCTCTCAACATCACAACACTCCAACTCAACATTACGGTCTCTCAACATCACAACACTCCAACTCAACATTACGGTCTCTCAACATCACAACACTCCAACTCAACATTATGGTCTCTCAACATCACAACACTCCAACTCAACATTATGGTCTCTCAACATCACATCACTCCAACTCAACATTATGGTCTCTCAACATCACAACACTCCAACTCAACATTACAAACTCTCAACACCACAACACTCCAACTCAACATTAAGGTCTCTCAACATCACAACAATCCAACTCAACATTACGGTCTCTCATCATCACAACAATCCAACTCAACATTACGGTCTCTCATCATCACAACAATCCAACTCAACATTACGGTCTCTCAACATCACAACACTCCAACTCAACATTATGGTCTCTCAACATCACTACATTCCAACTGAACATTATGGTTACTCAACATCACAACACTCCAACTCAACATTGTAATGGTCTCTCCACATTACAACATTCTACCTCAACTTTGATATGGTCTCTCATCATCACATCATTCAAACTCGAACATTTTAATGGTCTCTCAATATCACTGACACTCCATTTCAACATTGCAATGGTGTTTCAACATTATGACATTCGAAATTGCATTGTTATGGTCTCTTAAAGTCGTATCATTCCAACTCTACATTGTTATGGTCTCTAAACAACATTGCATCATTCCAACTCTACATTGTAATGGTCTCTGAATATCACAGTATTCCAATTCAATATTATGGTCTATCAACATTACATCATCCCAAACAAACACTGTAATGGTCTCTGAACATCACAACTTTCAAACTCAACTTTGTAATGGTCTCTTAACATCACATTTCACCTCAACATTGTAGTTATCTCTCAACAACTTAACATTCAAAATCCACATTGCAATGGTCTCTCAACATTACTGCATTCATATCTAATATTATGGTCTCTAAACATCACTGTGCATGCATCCCAACTCAATATTAAAGTCACTCAATATCACAGCATTCCAACCCAATATTATTGTTTCTTGCAACCAAGGTCAATACCATTATACCATTTATACATGTAGAAAGCATTTCTAGGTCACTGCTATGTACCCGTCATCAAAAGGTTATATATAAAATATATCTCAATCTACAGCTTCTCCACCCACTCTAGAATTACAGTAATAAAGCATTACCTTTTCCCCCGCAACATTAAAACAATTTCATCAAAAATACAATGGTATCTTATAAACATAGTAAATATCATTTAATGGTACATAGTAATGATGTAGTAATGTGTTATTGTGCTTGAACAACAAGGTGAGTGAGTGAACAGCAGTGAGTGTTTACAAAATTGCTCCGGTCAGTGGCATAGTTATTTGAGTCGATACAATGATAAGAGGTGACTTGTATATTATCTCCATTGGTTTAAAGATGGTATGGAGTTTATTATTATCTCTGCTATGTAGTTTTTAATTTTAGTTAAATACTTAAATTAGAGTCATCCCATCAAAGAATGAAATCTGAATGACTTTAAATACTTGAATGATAGAAACCCAGGGGGAGGGGGAGGGGGAGGGGGAGGGGTATTTCTTTGAACAATACTTAGAAGTATTTAAATGTGTACAACTCAATATCTGGGCCTCATGAGCAAAGACGGCTAGACTATCCAAGTGATAAAATAACTACTGGCTTGGTGGTCAAGTATCTTCTTCTTCTTCAAGTTTTACTGATTGCTGTGAATTGAAAAAAATATTTAAAATTAAATATGTATGTACATGTATACAAAATATAAAGTATATCAATCAACCAACTTGGAAGTAAAAAAGTTATCTTTCATTTCTGTAGAAAAGTGGAGTGTAGTATAGGTTGGAATTCATTTCTCTCAATTCCATTTCATTCAATTTATTGTTTTGCATATATATATGGAACTTAATATTAAATTTGGCATCAATGTGCAATGGTTCAGCATAATATGAGCTAAATAAGATTGCTGGAAACAAGTTTTTGGCCATTATCATGATTTCGACATGACCAATAAAACTGAATTAAATCAAGACTTCGACACGACCAATAGACCTGAAATTGAATCAAAACTTCAGTAAGATATTTATCTATGACTTCTGGGTTTAATGAGCAACTGAACTGTAATAACCTATGTCTGGCCAACCAACTCCAGACCAAATATATTGAATGCCCTCACAGTGTTACCAACCAACTCCAGACCACACATGAATGCCCTCACAGTGTTACCAACCAACTCCAGACCACACATGGATGTCCCCGGAGTGTTACCAACCAACTCCAGACCAAATATATTGAATGCCCTCACAGTGTTACCAACTCCAGACCACACATGAATGCCCTCACAGTGTTACCAACCAACTCCAGATCACACATGAATGCCCTAACAGTGTTACCAACCAACTCCAGATCACACATGAACGCCCTCACAGTGTTAACAACCAACTCCAGACCACACATGAATGTCCTCACAATATTACAAACCAACTCCAGACCACACATGAATGTTTTCACAGTGTTACCAACCAACTACAGGCCACACAACGATGCCCTCACAGTGTTACTAACCAACTCCAGACCACAGGGGCTTGGCACGATTTTCCAAATGATAGTCTATATATATATGTACTATCATTTGGAAAATCGTGCCAAGCCCCTGTGCTCCAGACCACACATGAATGCCCTCACAGTGTTAATAACCAACTCCAGACCACACATGAATGCCCTCACAATGTTACAAACAACTCCAGATCACACATGAATGTCCCTGGGGTGATACCAAACAACTCCAGACCACACATGAATGCCCTCACAATGTTACAAACAACTCCAGACCACTCATGGATGTCCCCGGGATGATACCAACCAACTCCAGACCACACATGGATGTCTACGGAGTGATACCAACCAACTCCAGACCACACACATGGATGTCCCTGGAGTGATACCAACCAACTCCAGACCACACATGAATGCCCTCACAGTGTTACCAACCAACTCCAGACCACACATCACCACACATGGATGTCTATGGAGTGATACCAACCAACTCCAGACCACACATGGATGTCCCTGGAGTGATACCAACCAACTCCAGACCACACATGAATGCCCTCACAGTGTTACCAACCAACTCCAGACCACACATGAATGCCCTCACAGTGTTACCAACCAACTCCAGACCACACATGGATGTCTACGGAGTGATACCAACCAACTCCAGACCACACACATGGATGTCCCTGGAGTGATACCAACCAACTCCAGACCACACATGAATGCCCTCACAGTGTTACCAACCAACTCCAGACCACACATGGATGTCCCTGGAGTGATACCAACCAACTCCAGACCACACATGAATGCCCTCACAGTGTTACAAACCAACTCCAGACCACACATGGATGTCCCCGGGGTGATACCAACCAACTCCAGACCACACATGGATGTCCCTGGAGTGATACCAAACAACTCCAGACCACACATGGATGTCCCCGGGGTGATACCAAACAACTCCAGACCACACATGGATGTCCCCGGGGTGATACCAACCAACTCCAGACCACACATGGATGTCCCCGGGGTGATACCAACCAACTCCAGACCACACATGGATGTCCCCGGGGTGATACCAAACAACTCCAGACCACACATGGATGTCCCCGGGGTGATACCAAACAACTCCAGACCACACATGGATGTCCCCGGGGTGATACCAAACAACTCCAGACCACACATGGATGTCTACGGGGTGATACCAGACAACTCCAGACCACACATGCACACATGGATATCTAAACAGTAATCCAAATAGACAGGTATGTTTCAATACGAACAACGAACAAGATTTAGACAATACTGAAAGTTAAAAGCAATACAGTAACAAAGGTATTACTACAATCAGGTCAAAAATGTCCGGATTGTAGAAAGCCATAATGTCCACAGTTTGAATATACTTACAGGAAGAGCACGTGACTTGGTTTCTATGGGGAGAGTCATATACTTACAGGAAGAGCACGTGACTTGGTTTCTATGGGGAGAGTCCAGGAACAGACAGCTGCCATCAAGCCCAGTGATCCATACACCCATACAGCCGCCGTCAGGGACTGATCAAGTAGTACCTGAAGCAGGACATCACCAGTATAGTGTGTGGCGTGTCAGTGACTAGTACATTGTGTAGGTACTGGTGGACAACCGTCGCCTTCATCAGATAAATCACCAGACTGAGTGAAGCTTTATACCTAAAGACAAATTTATTTGCCATTTGTCTGAGGAAGATGACTAAGGGTTCAGTTCTACCTTAATATTCACTGAAACCTTCAATGAAGAGTGCTGTGTTTATGTGTGAAAATATGGAATGTCTAAAACCTAATATGGATGACTGCCAAACAATGGGCAATCTGTAAACAAGAGGCCCAGGGGCCTTAACGGTCATCTGACTCTAAATTAAAACCCTTATATTATTGTAGTATGCATTCTCTGTAGCAAGTATATAGTGGCACTGTTGGCTATGGTGGCCATCTTGGATTTCTGACCGACCCAATAAATAATAACACTTGGT
This sequence comes from Pecten maximus, assembly GCF_902652985.1. Taxonomy (NCBI): domain Eukaryota; kingdom Metazoa; phylum Mollusca; class Bivalvia; order Pectinida; family Pectinidae; genus Pecten; species Pecten maximus. The sequence continues at coordinate 35,373,022 of NC_047022.1, forward strand.
CTGGACCAACTAAGGATAATTTCTGGTAAGTAAGAGCTGAATCCAACCGGTGGAATTTGAGAAGAAGTTTGAAATAGGTGTTGTTCATGAAAACCATGATTGCGCAATCATGTTACAAAATGGCCGTCATTGCTGCCATGTCAAAGTTTTTACGAGGCCGAAAAAAACATCAACACTTAGTTTGCCCTCCTTCCTTAACATTCTCACAAATTTCCAGCTCAATGACACCAGCGGAACTGGAGAATAAGTTTAAAATGTGTTTTTTAAGATTGCGGATATGGCGGCCATCTTGGATTTCAGACCAATCTAAAAAATAACAACACTTGGTCGGGATCATATCAGGAACAATTCAGGCAAGTTTCAGCCCAACAGCACTGGTGGAACTTGAGAAGAAGTTTAAAATGTGTTTTTCAAGATGGCGGCTATGGCGGCCATCTTGGATTTCAGACCGACCCGAAAAATAACAACACTTGGTCACAATCATATCAGGATCATTTCAGGCAAGTTTCAGCTCAATAGCACTGTTGGAACTTGAGAAGAAGCTTAAAATGTGTTTTTCAAGATGGCGGCTATGGCGGCCATCTTGGATTTCGGACCGACCCAAAATATAACAACACTTGGTCGCAATCATATCAGGATCATTTCAGGCAAGTTTCAGCTCAATAGCACTGGTGGAACTTGAGAAGAAGTTTAAAATGTGTTTTTCAAGATGGCGGCTATGGCGGTCATCTTGGATTTCAGACCGACCCAAAAAATAACAACACTTGGTCGGGATCATCTCAGGATCATTTCTGGCAAGTTTCAGCTCAAAAGCACTAGTGGAACTTGAGAAGAAGTTTAAAATGTGTTTTTCAAGATGGCGGCTATGGCGGCCATCTTGGATTTCGGACCGACCCGAAAAATAACAACACTTGGTCGCAATCATATCAGGATCATTTCAGGCAAGTTTCAGCTCAATAGCACTGGTGGAACTTAAGAAGAAGTTTAAAATGTGTTTTTCAAGATGGCGGCTATGGCGGCCATCTTGGAATTCGGAACGACCCGAAAAATAACAACACTTGGTCGGGATCATCTCAGGATCATTTCTGGCAAGTTTCAGCCCAACAGCACTGGTGGAACTTGAGAAGAAGTTTAAAATGTGTTTTTCAAGATGGCGGCTATGGCGGCCATCTTGGATTTCGGACCGACCCAAAAAATAACAACACTTGGTCGGTATCATCTCAGGATCATTTCTGGCAAGTTTCAGCTCAAAAGCACTAGTGGAACTTGAGAAGAAGTTTAAAATGTGTTTTTCAAGATGGCGACTATGGCGGCCATCTTGGATTTCGGACCGACCCAAAAAATAACAACACTTGGTCGCAATCATATCAGGATCATTTCAGGCAAGTTTCAGCTCAATAGCACTGGTGGAACTTGAGAAGAAGTTTAAAATGTGTTTTTCAAGATGGCGGCTATGGCGGCCATCTTGGAATTCGGAACGACCCAAAAAATAACAACACTTGGTCGGGATCATCTCAGGATCATTTCTGGCAAGTTTCAGCTCAAAAGCACTAGTGGAACTTGAGAAGAAGTTTAAAATGTGTTTTTCAAGATGGCGGCTATGGCGGCCATCTTGGATTTCGGACCGACCCAAAAAATAACAACACTTGGTCGCAATCATATCAGGATCATTTCAGGCAAGTTTCAGCCCAACAGCACTGGTGGAACTTGAGAAGAAGTTTAAAATGTGTTTTACAAGATGGCGACTATGGCGGCCATCTTGGATTTCGTACCGACCCAAAAAATAACAACACTTGGTCGGGATCATCTCAGGATCATTTCTGGCAAGTTTCAGCCCAGCAGCACTGGTGGAACTTGAGAAGAAGTTTAAAATGTGTTTTCAAAATGGCGGCTATGGCGGCCATCTTGGATTTCAGACTGACCCGAAAAATAACAACACTTGGTCAGGACCATCTCAGGAAGATTTCAGGTAAGTTTCAGCTCAATCCCACTGGTGGAATTTGAGAAGAAGTTTGAAATGTGAAAAGTTTACGCACGGCGCACGGCGCACGACGACGGACGAAGCATGATGACTATAGGTCATCCTGACCCTTCGGGTCAGATGACCTAAAAACGTATATCAGTGACACGATAGATAATCTGGTCATGATCAATACAGATTAAAAGAGATTGATGAATAATATGTGAGAATCAACAAGTCTTTAGTACTTGTACTTTTCAAATTCAAGTATGATTCAAATGTGTCATTATTGTGTACCATTTAAATATGCTATCAAAACTTGTTATGTACCATTCTATGTAAGAATTCAAAATCCTCACCAAGTCTTATTAGACTAGTACACCTTAAGTTTCAAATGTGTAATCAAATCATGTATTCCAATAAAATGTGTCAAAGATACTAGTGCACCTTAAAATTGTGTCATCAAAGCTTGTGTACCATTGAAATGTCCCATAAATGTTTACTATTATAAAGTGTACCAGTTGAAGTGTGATAGAATCTTGCAGGTCCTCATTAACCCTGGTTACTTTTCAATGTTTCATCTTCCAAAGGGATCTTACCTATACATTTTTGTGATTTTAAGATTTTTTATTTAAATCTTACCTGTGCCACAAAAGGGGTAAGCATTGCACCAACTCTTGCCCAGGCCGAGGCTGTCCCAATACCCAGGGTCCTAATAGTTGTAGGGTACACCTGTAATTTATCTTACTGAATTTAAATGCCATTTCCTTTACATTTAACTAAGCAAATCACTTATCTGTACTTTAAATGTAAGGATAAATATTGACACATCATTAAATGTTACAATCTCAAATTAAATTTACATGATTGTATTAGATGTAGAATTTGAGATCAATGCTTTTAAAATTACACACAAAAAAAAATGCAATAGAAATAATCTGTAATTATATGATATCAAACATTCCTACAAACTGCCAATTTTTTGAAAATGTTAAATGTAGTTACTGTGAATTCAATTATTAATACAACTTTTGGTAACAGAATATTGAATCCCATGGAAAGCGATCAAATCTGCATTAAATCTTGCTTTAAGCAGCTGAGTCTGAGGCTTAAAAGTCTTGTCAGATGAAGATTAGAGCAAGCAGCAACAGAAGCTTACCTCGGCTGTGTAGATATAGACAAAATTAAAGTTTGCTGCGGAGAAGCCTCTCACTAACAACATCACAGCAGTGAGGACATTTTGAGGCATATTTATTTGTAGTAAAATAAAGAAAACTGCACATCCTGCCAGATCTATTGCCCCAGTCTTACGCCGCCCTATGATGTCAAAGAGAATCATATTCACAGGAAGACCTGAAAAAAAGGTTGATCTCTATCAGCCACAGGTACATTATAAAAGTTACCAGTAACTATATACAGCTGTACTGTATATAATTTGTACAAGCTTTCTATCATCTAAATTTAAAATTACAATATATATTCTGTGCAGTCAAGTTAGACATTTTCATGACAACACAAAGGCTAGTGTTCAGCTACCTAACATGCCCCAGACATCAAAAGTCCTCAATTTACAAGACTAAATAACAGCAAAAGCAGAAAGAGCTGCTCTGAACTCAAAGCTGATTTTCAAATGACAGGTTTTAATTTAGGTGTTTAAATCAGTTTCTACAATTGGCCACAATAACATCTTTCCTTCATCCGCAATCACATCTTTCCTTCACAAAATAACAATCCTGCAACTAGACGATCCTTTGTGCCCAATAAAGTTTAAACACCTTCGTTATTATATCACTGCCAGTAGGAAATGAAAAGCCTTTCCTCATACTACGTAACCGTGGTAACTACTAGCCACAATATACCGCTCAGCTTGAGAGGTAATCTCTCATTTACCAGGGTTACAACTAAACCTCACCTACACCTCTCTGCTCAAAAAGTGTCCTTCTCTTATTATGAAATAAATAATAATTGCTTTATCTTGTATAAATGCAGTGTAATTGAGATGTGGAAGAGACAGAAAAGGCCAAGCAAGAAAGTACCATTCCAATAAAGTGACAGAGCAAAAATATTAAATCAAAACTTACAAATGAATTCTCCAAACGTTGATATGATCATTGTGATGTAGTCGTCATATTTCAGGAGGTTACATGCGCAGTTCCCTCCCCCTGAACACAAAAAATGGATATATATATACAGTCTGACAGAGGAGACTTTTGAATGATAATCATTACATTAATAATTTATATCAATATGCACAGATTACATTTCAATGTGGACTTATACCAATGAATAGCAAAAAGTAAAAACTATTTTTTTCCTTAAGTATAATATTGCTTACAGGCTTACAGATTTTACTAATTCCCTGTGGGTATTCATTATAATTTATTTATATTCATCAATAAATTATTCAGTTTGTGTACTACTTACAACAATAAATATAACAAACAATATGATTTATTGATAATATTTTTTTCATTCTCTTTGCAATGTACATACAATGTACTTAGTATATAAAACCAACATAATCAAGGTTCACTTTATAGTGAGCTTTCTCGAACTGAGGATTCAGTAGTCTCTATAACTCAGGATTCAGTAGTCTCTATAACTGAGGATTCAGTAGTCCCTATAACTGAGGATTCAGTAGTCCCTATAACTGAGGATTCAGTAGTCTCTATAACTGAGGATTCAGTAGTCTCTATAACTGAGGATTCAGTAGTATCTATAACTGAGGATTCAGTAGTCCCTATAACTGAGGATTCAGTAGTCTCTATAACTAAGGATTCAGTAGTATCTATAACTCAGGATTCAGTAGTCCCTATAACTGAGGATTCAGTAGTCTCTATAACTAAGGATTCAGTAGTATCTATAACTGAGGATTCAGTAGTATCTATAACTCAGGATTCAGTAGTCTCTATAACTGAGGATTCAGTAGTCTCTATAACTCAGGATTCAGTAGTCCCTATAACTCAGGATTCAGTAGTCTATATAACTAAGGATTCAGTAGTCTCTATAACTCAGGATTCAGTAGTCCCTATAACTGAGGATTCAGTAGTCTCTATAACTGAGGATTCAGTAGTCTCTATAACTAAGGATTCAGTAGTCTCTACAACTGAGGATTCAGTAGTATCTATAACTCAGGATTCAGTAGTCTCTATAACTCAGGATTCAGTAGTCCCTATAACTCAGGATTCAGTAGTCTCTATAACTCAGGATTCAGTAGTCTCTATAACTAAGGATTCTGTATTCTCTATAACTCAGGATTCAGTAGTCTCTATAACTGAGGATTCAGTAGTCTCTATAACTCAGGATTCAGTAGTCTCTATAACTGAGGATTCAGTAGTCTCTATAACCGAGGATTCAGTTGTCTCTATAACTCAGGATTCAGTAGTCTTTATAACTCAGGATTCAGTAGTCTCTATAACTCAGGATTCAGTTGTCCCTATAACTCAGGATTCAGTAGTCCCTATAACTGAGGATTCAGTAGTCTCTATAACTCAGGATTCAGTAGTCTCTATAACTCAGGATTCAGTAGTCTCTATAACTCAGGATTCAGTAGTCTCTATAACTAGGATTCAGTAGTCTCTATAACTCAGGATTCAGTAGTCTCTATAACTCAGGATTCAGTAGTCTCTATAACTCAGGATTCAGTAGTCTCTATAACTCAGGATTCAGTAGTCTCTATAACTCAGGATTCAGTAGTCTCTATAACTCAGGATTCAGTAGTCTCTATAACTGAGGATTCAGTAGTCTCTATAACTCAGGATTCAGTAGTCTCTATAACTGAGGATTCAGTAGTCCCTATAACTCAGGATTCAGTAGTCTCTATAACTCAGGATTCAGTAGTCTCTATAACTGAGGATTCAGTAGTCTCTATAACTCAGGATTCAGTAGTCTCTATAACTGAGGATTCAGTAGTCTCTATAAACTCAGGATTCAGTAGTCTCTATAACTCAGGATTCAGTAGTCTCTATAACTGAGGATTCAGTAGTCTCTATACTAAGGATTCAGTAGTCTCTATAACTAGGATTCAGTAGTCCTATAACTAAGGATTCAGTAGTCTCTAACGGATTCAGTAGTCTCTATAACTAGGATTCAGTAGTCTCTATAACTAAGGATTCAGTAGTCTCTATAACTCAGGATTCAGTAGTCTCCTTATACTCAGGATTCAGTAGTCTCTATATACTGAGGATTCAGTAGTCCCTATAGACTCAGGGATTCAGTAGTTCTCTATGACTGCAGGATTCAGTAGTCTCCTATAACTAAGGCATTCCAGTAGTCCCCTATAACTCAGGATTCATAGTCTCATAACTGAGGATTCATAGTCTGTTCACTGAGGATTCATAGTCTCTATAACTCAAGAATTCAGTAGTCTCTATAACTCAGGATTCAGTAGTCTCTATAACTCGGATTCAGTATCCCTCTATAACTACGGTTCAGTATCCCTATAACTGAGGATTCCGTGTCTCTCTAACTCAGGATTCAGTAGTCCTCCTATGACTAAGGATTCAGTAGTCCCTATACTCAGGATTCAGGAGTCTCTTAGACTGAGGATTCAGTAGTCTCTAAACTGAGGATTCAGTAGTCCCTATAACTCAGGATTCAGTAGTCTCTATAACTCAGGATTCAGTAGTCTCTATAACTCAGGATTCAGTAGTCCCTATAACTGAGGATTCAGTAGTCTCTATAACTCAGGATTCAGTAGTCTATATAACTGAGGATTCAGTAGTCTCTATAACTCAGGATTCAGTAGTCTATATAACTCAGGATTCAGTAGTCTCTATAACTAAGGATTCAGTAGTCTCTATAACTCAGGATTCAGTAGTCTCTATAACACAGGATTCAGTAGTCTCTATAACTCAGGATTCAATAGTCTCTATAACTGAGGATTCAGTAGTATCTATAACTGAGGATTCAGTAGTCTCTATAACTCAGGATTCAGTAGTCCCTATAACTCAGGATTCAGTAGTCTCTATCACTGAGGATTCAGTAGTCTATATAACTGAGGATTCAGTAGTCTCTATAACTCAGGATTCAGTAGTCTCTATAACTCAGGATTCAGTAGTCTCTATAACTCAGGATTCAGTAGTCTCTATAACTCAGGATTCAGTAGTCTCTATAACTCAGGATTCAGTAGTCTCTATAACACAGGATTCAGTAGTCTCTATAACTCAGGATTCAATAGTCTCTAAAACTGAGGATTCAGTAGTATCTATAACTGAGGATTCAGTAGTCTCTATAACTCAGGATTCAGTAGTCCCTATAACTCAGGATTCAGTAGTCTCTATCACTGAGGATTCAGTAGTCTATATAACTGAGGATTCAGTAGTCTCTATAACTAAGGATTCAGTAGTCTTTATAACTAAGGATTCAGTAGTCTCTATAACTGAGGATTCAGTAGTCTCTATAACTAAGGATTCAGTAGTCTCTATAACTAAGGATTCAGTAGTCTCTATAACTAAGGATTCAGTAGTCCCTATGACTAAGGATTCAGTAGTCTCTATAACTAAGGATTCAGTAGTCTCTATAACTGAGGATTCAGTAGTCTCTATAACTAAGGATTCAGTAGTCTCTATAACTAAGGATTCAGTAGTCTCTATAACTCAGGATTCAGTAGTCCCTATGACTAAGGATTCAGTAGTCCCTATAACTCAGGATTCAGTAGTCTCTATAACTCAGGATTCAGTAGTCTCTATAACTAAGGATTCAGTAGTCCCTATAACACAGGATTAGTAGTCTCTATAACTCAGGATTCAGTAGTCTCTATAACTAAGGATTCAGTAGTCCCTATAACTGAGGATTCAGTAGTCTCTATAACTCAGGATTCAGTAGTCCCTATGACTAAGGATTCAGTAGTCCCTATAACTCAGGATTCAGTAGTCTCTATAACTGAGGATTCAGTAGTCTCTATCACTGAGGATTCAGTAGTCTCTATAACTCAAGATTCAGTAGTCTCTATAACTCAGGATTCAGTAGTCTCTATAACTCAGGATTCAGTAGTCTCTATAACTAAGGATTCAGTAGTCCCTATAACTGAGGATTCAGTAGTCTCTATAACTCAGGATTCAGTAGTCCCTATGACTAAGGATTCAGTAGTCCCTATAACTCAGGATTCAGTAGTCTCTATAACTGAGGATTCAGTAGTCTCTATAACTGAGGATTCAGTAGTCTCTATAACTCAGGATTCAGTAGTCTCTATAACTCAGGATTCAGTAGTCTCTATCACTGAGGATTCAGTAGTCTCTATAACTCAGGATTCAGTAGTCTCTATAACTCAGGATTCAGTAGTCTCTATAACTCAGGATTCAGTAGTCTCTATAACTCAGGATTCAGTAGTCTCTATAACTCAGGATTCAGTAGTCTCTATAACTCAGGATTCAGTAGTCTCTATCACTGAGGATTCAGTAGTTTCTATAACTCAGGATTCAGTAGTCCCTATAACTGAGGATTCAGTAGTCTCTATAACTCAGGATTCAGTAGTCTATATAACTGAGGATTCAGTAGTCTCTATAACTCAGGATTCAGTAGTCTATATAACTCAGGATTCAGTAGTCTCTATAACTAAGGATTCAGTAGTCTCTATAACTCAGGATTCAGTAGTCTCTATAACACAGGATTCAGTAGTCTCTATAACTCAGGATTCAATAGTCTCTATAACTGAGGATTCAGTAGTATCTATAACTGAGGATTCAGTAGTCTCTATAACTCAGGATTCAGTAGTCCCTATAACTCAGGATTCAGTAGTCTCTATCACTGAGGATTCAGTAGTCTATATAACTGAGGATTCAGTAGTCTCTATAACTCAGGATTCAGTAGTCTCTATAACTCAGGATTCAGTAGTCTCTATAAATCAGGATTCAGTAGTCTCTATAACTCAGGATTCAGTAGTCTCTATAACACAGGATTCAGTAGTCTCTATAACTCAGGATTCAATAGTCTCTAAAACTGAGGATTCAGTAGTATCTATAACTGAGGATTCAGTAGTCTCTATAACTCAGGATTCAGTAGTCCCTATAACTCAGGATTCAGTAGTCTCTATCACTGAGGATTCAGTAGTCTATATAACTGAGGATTCAGTAGTCTCTATAACTCAGGATTCAGTAGTCTCTATAACTCAGGATTCAGTAGTCTCTATAACTCAGGATTCAGTAGTCTCTTTAACTGAGGATTCAGTAGTATCTATAACTCAGGATTCAGTAGTCTCTATAACTCAGGATTCAGTAGTATCTATAACTCAGGATTCAGTAGTCTCTATAACTCAGGATTCAGTAGTCTCTATAACTGAGGATTCAGTAGTCCCTATAACTAAGGATTCTATATCTATAACGTACCTTCATTTTTAGCATTGTGGACTTGGAGTATTTCCGCACTAGCTAGGACCATGCCATAATAGGAGAATGCCGTGGCAAACCAGAGTAACCACACCTGAAGCGTAGTTTTCCTGTACATTGGCGAAAATAAATCCCTCATTTTTCCTTGCTCAGTCTGTAGAATTTTAAAAATTCATGATTATCAAATGGTACAAAATCAAAAATGAATGTTCCTCCTGCTTTGATAAAGATGGAACTAAATATAAACCTAATTATACAGTAACATTGTGAAAGTTTTTTATGTCAAAAACATTCAGGTCAGTGACCTATATATAAATAAGGACTACTTAGTTCTAAAGATACACAATTATACTTATTAAAATATCTACATTCACACTGCAGTGTCACTATACATATATTTTCTATTTTGGGTTATATAGTACTCTGGCTCTAAATGGGTATTGATGAATAATTGTATTCAATGGAAACAATGTAAATGATGTTTGGCTCTCGTTTGGATGATAGATCATAAAAACAAGAAGTACACATAATTTTATGTGTCTCCTGTCCCACTTTGTCTATATCTTTAGCATTTCACATGTTTGGGTATTTAAGGATATATTTGAAGAGATGAATGAAATTCATTGATTTTCTTCTAGAAAGTCCAGAAATTTGAGGATCAAACACAAAAAATACAAATATCGTAGAAATGCTAATAAAGATGTATTTCATTCATCTATATACATCCCACAATACACCTTTAAGTTTTGTTGCTCTTAACATAGCTTGCTTTTATAGTATTATGTAAGACACAGCCTAATATGCAAGACCTAAACACAAAACCTTAATATTGATATTTTTCCAAGACCTAAACACAAAACCTTAATATTGATATTTTCCAAGACCTAAACACAAAACCTTAATATAGATATTTTCCAAGACCTAAACACAAAACCTTAATATTGATATTTTCCAAGACCTAAACACAAAACCTTAATATTGATATTTTCCAAGACCTAAACACAAAACCTTAATATTGATTTTTTCCAAAGTCCAGAAATGTGAGACTATTACCCCAAAAATGAAGAAATCCTACGTGTCACCTTTCCGACATCTGTCATAGGCTACACAAAACTATTCCAATTTAAATCTACTTCCTCAGGATTTACTTACAGTTATCTCCCCTTGGCCACATATAATAAATGTAGCTCCTTCCCGTTCGTCTACCTCTTTGTTTACCAAATTATAGGTTAAGTGTCAGGTGTTTAACGTACCGATGTTTATAATACAGATGTAAGTAGAACTGCTTTCCGACATCTGTCATAGGCTACACAAAACTATTCCAATTTAAATCTACTTCCTCAGGATTTACTTACAGTTATCTCCCCTTGGCCACATATAATAAATGTAGCTCCTTCCCGTTCGTCTACCTCTTTGTTTACCAAATTATAGGTTAAGTGTCAGGTGTTTAACGTACCGATGTTTATAATACAGATGTAAGTAGAACTAACCACAACACTGCTGATGAGGCGGCCCTCTGGTATAGTAGCACTGTTAGTCTTGGCAGCTTTCTTCAACACTTTGATAGCCTCTTCCTTCCTTCCAGCTGCCACTAAATATCTGGCCGACTCTGGGAGCGACTAGATAGACATCAAACAACAGTAAGACCAACTTCCTCATTTTTTAAATACGACGTGAGCAAGGATATTAAAATCTCTAAATACACATTAACATATTTTGAAAAAAGCATCTGTAAAATGAAAGTTGCTACAGCAGTTTAGGAGGCCGTGGAGTGTGATGTATTATCTCATAGAAACGTTCCGCATCAACAAACATACCACTACATACAGGGTGTTATACACTGATTCACTGAAGTGAGACTGTCACAGGAACAGAAATATCTCCCGCTCAGTAAAAATCATCCAAAAGAGATCAATAATTTGACAAAAGGAAATTAAATTCACGATTGTACTGACCTTCATGACAATGCAGATGATGAAGCTGGGTATTGAGGAGATAAAGAGGAGCCACCGCCAGCCCAAATTAGGGAGAACAACAGCAGCTGCAATGATCTCAAATGATGTCCCCATCGCCCAGCTGATCTACAAACATATAGATTTTCGGGTAGAAAATCTCAAGGCAAGTACTGGACAATGTGTAAAGTTGTTTGAATATAACACACTATGTCACCATTAGCTGAACATGTTGGTGTTTTGGGTGAAGTAATATATCTTCCAAATATCGATATCAGCTTATAGCGATTGTTAAGACTTTTTCGTTTGTTACAAAAGAAACGGCTGGTTTATGTTAGTACTTTTTGCTCTTTGGGCAAGTAGACTGTGCATTGACCCTACCATTAATGTGTTTTCACCATTTCTTTTTCAATATATCGTTGTTTTATTCTTGTCACTTACCTGTGTTAAATTTAGCAGTTTTGCTCGATGATTCGATGGTAAATATTCTGTAAGTATAGCGAATCTAAAGTAAAGAAAAAAAACAGGGTAATGCCATGTGTTTTATCGTTAATTTCCAGTTCACAACTACACATTATACATGTAATTACATATCGTAACTTATTGATCAGATAGAAAACAGGTAACAAACATATGATTGGATGAAATTTAGATTACACAAACTAAGTGTAACAGAGCGTATGATTGACTAAATTTATAAATCACTACCTCCGCTAGGGATCGAACTCGGGACCACTGGCTTACTAGTCTTACGCTCATCCGATTGAGCTAAAGAGAAGATCTCTCTAGCCGAGCGGTATATTGCGTCTAGTATTTACCAGGGTTACATAAGTATCCAGTATGACAATCAACATGTCCATATTACTAACACCCTGACACAACCTGCTAATCAAAACTATGGTCCACTTGTTGTAGCCCCACAAGACTTCTCTTTATCGATGCATCTGGACCTCTGACCTGAAAAATGACAGCCCATCTTCCCATGAGCTGGCCCTGCTGGACCACTACATAACTACTAACCCCTGACCTCTATCTCTTGTTTGACCCCTGACCTCTGGCTACAATTTCCCCAACTCCACAAATAGCTTCCCAAACATGTGCACAGTACTTACATTGTATTGATTCTTCCAAACCACCATTTACCCTCCTGATACCTGCTAGGACCTCCATCTCTTGACCTCTGACCTCTATATCCTGTTCCCAGACCTCTATCTCCTGACCTTGACCTCAAGATATCCCCCCCCCCCCCCCCCCCCCCCTTCACCTCCACTTACGCTTGTGGTGATCCTGCCAGACCACCTCCAACCAAGCTCCTCAGTATCAGGATCCATATATAGGAAGGACTAAAGGTCGTCAGCAGTCCAAAGTAGCCAATCCACAGGCTTACCATGTACAATGTCTACAAAAACAAAGGTCAAAGGCTATATATCTATATGTTTTGCTGACCCACAGGCTTATGGGTGGCCATTTTAGGATAAAATACAGGAACTACTTAAGTGCAAAAAAGCCAAATGGACATTAAGTGCTTTTGACACTTATATGCAAAAGATTTTCACTTAAATGCCAAAAAAATTATTTGCACTTAAGTGCAAAAAATATGGAGAGGTTTCCGACAAGAAATTCACCTACTGAAGTAATTTTGGACTGTTCCAAAATGACAGGCAATGATTGGTCGACCAATCAGCAAAGTTCTATTAATTAAGTATCGACCAATCAAATTGTGCATACTATCGCAGTGTGCCTAGTGATGCGTAATCAATGTCCGTGTTAATCTTGAATCTGGCACGTAGTAAGGTATACTTATTTGCATCAAGGCCTGTCTATTTTTAAAGTATATATTTTCTTTTGTATATAATTATTATACTAAACACTTTATTATTGTAGAATTTTCTGTGTTTATTACTGGAATCTACACCAAAGTGTGCTAATTACTTACCTAGACATGTGCCGTAACGATACAGTAATACAGATTCACAATCTAAATGAACTACTTAAAAGAGAAAGGTGGAAAAAAGTCTCTCATGAGGAAAGTCATGTCACGATGTGTATGGAGTAAATCTTCACAACAAACTAAATGTCATGGTTTAATTTACCATAGGAGAAAGGCATCTGGAAAATGCCATATAGAAATATCCCGTTTGACATGCATGAGGTCACCGGCCCTACCAAGGGGATTTTTGCAGGCACTCCGGTTTCCTACCACTTAACACTTTTTGCAATCTCCTACTCAGGCAAACAGGTACAACAAATATAATATCAGACAAGTATTACTTACAGTTCTGCGACCAAACTTGTCCCCCATGGCTCCCCAGATTGGTGCTGTTATACCCATACCAATGAACACAACCTGCAAAGTTATCAACAGAATTTTTTTTTTAATTCAAAAGTGTTGCTCATGACATAGGGATAATTGAAAGTCATCACTCCTGTGAGATTTACACAGAGACTTATCAAAACCCTGTGTGATGTAAATAGAGACCTATCAAAACCCTGTGTGATGTAAATATAGAGACTTATCAAAACCCTGTGTGATGTAAATAGAGACCTATCAAAACCCTGTGTGATGTAAATAGAGACTTATCAAAACCCTGTGTGATGTAAATAGAGACTTATCAAAACCCTGTGTGATGTAAATAGAGACCTATCAAAACCCTGTGTGATGTCAATAGAGACCTATCAAAACCCTGTGTGATGTAAATAGATACCTATCAAAACCCTGTGTGATGTAAATAGAGACTTATCAAAACCCTGTGTGATGTAAATAGAGACCTATCAAAACCCTGTCTGATGTAAATAGAGACCTATCAAAACCCTGTCTGATGTAAATAGAGACTTATCAAATCTCTGTCTGATAAACGTAGACAGAGACATCTCAAAATCATGTGATGTAGACAGAGACTTCAGAATCTAACAGAATCTTTTACCCCCTTGGGGTCTTAGCCTGATGGGGGAAGGTTTTTAAGTTGCCACACACAAGGCTTACCAAGAGTTTGGTAGCTTAAGAATCTTACCCGAGGGTTGAGATTCTCTGTCTCAACCCTGTATGTATCAAATATTGTTGTTACATCAATGCAAGAAAATGTTGACATGACATGATTGAATTGTTGCAACGACATCATATTTTTTAAGAATGTGCAAAGAGCTTGTGTAGCTTGTCTCAACCCTAAGGTGAAATCTCAAATTGGTATAGCCCTTTCCAAAACATTAGGTATCCCCCTTGTCCCCTGCGAGCGCTGTTACCCAAACTACTTCCGGGAAGTGCGACGCCATGTGGATATATAGCGATGACCAGGGTAAGAGAAAGAGACTTCTCAAAACCTTGTGTGATGTAGACAGAGACATCTCAAAACCCTGTGTGATGTACAGACATCTCAAAACCCTGTGTGATGTAGACAGAGACATCTCAAAACCTTGTGTGATGTACAGACATCTCAAAACCCTGTGTGATGTAAACAGACATCTCAAAACCCTGTGTGGTGTACAGACATCTCAAAACCCTGTGTGGTGTAGACAGACATCTCAAAACCATGTGTGATGTAGACAAAAACATCTCAAAACCGCGTGTGATGTAGACAGAGACATCCCAAAACCAAGGCTAGGATTTTTTATGAGCTTGTCTTTACTACTTCAACATATTACAGCAAACTAATCATCAATATTAGATGTAACATGTTACAAAAATGACCATTGTTACTCAATTGTGGTTACACAGCACAAAACAATGACAGTATCAATGAGAATTGTGAGGTTTCAAGAATTAAGGATGGTGAAAAACATCCTTTCAGTACAATTATTTCAGCGGGAAAATGAACATTTTTCAAAGTGCTATTTCTGCGTCTTTTTTCATAGCACGACCCTAAATCCTGCACATTTCGTTTTGGTGAATCATGCTCTTTGATATACAATGACAAAATATTCATTTTTATCTTTTTAAATTTTTGACTTTGATTTGACCTCGTGCTGGAACCTTGACCTGGACATATTTTCTGATAACTTGTTACAGAGAAAAGTTAGCCCTGGCCATGAACTACACCATGCACTGAGCATGCAAGGAACAGAACAAAAGACAACGAACCTGATTCAAGATTTTTTTTTTTTTTTTTGATTTTTTGAATTCTGTGACCTTGAATGAAGGTCAAGGTCAATGAAAAGTGATAACTCTTGTAGTCACTCTTACATGCTATTGTTGTGCCAAATATCAAGTTTGTATGTGTATAGATTGAAGGGCTAAAACATTTTAAGTGTATTTTTGCCTGATTTTTTAAATTTTGGCGGGGAAAACTAAGAAATTTTCAAAGTGCCATTTACTGAAGGAGATCGAGGCTTTCATTTGTGACCAAATATTGTCCCCATAGCGAGTTTTTGACCTTGACACATTCTCTGATAGCATGTCATAGAGGAAAGTTAGCCCCGACCATGATCTACATGACACACTAAAATGAAATAGAATAATTGTTTATGAAGTTATGGTTATGATCGTTCAAAAAAAATCTATATTTAGATTTGTGACCTTGACCTTTGAAATCAGGATCACAAAATGTTAAGGTGAACACTTTTCTTTACCAGGTAATTACTTAATAACCATAACAATACCGTATATGTGTTATATAGATAGAATGAATGATGAAACGGTTACCGTGGTGATGAGAGCCACTTGATATTTTTCAAGTTGCCACTCACATCTTAGGACAGGTGATAAAACGGCCAGTAACATCATTTCCATGGCATCAGCTGCCTAGAAACAGAAAAAATAATGGACTTTATATGATCAGCTACCTAGAAACAGAAAAAATAATGGATTTTATATGATCAGCTACCTAGAAACAGAAACAATTAATGGTTTTTATATGATCAGCTACCTAGAAACAGAAAAAATAATGGATTTTATATGATCAGCTACCTAGAAACAGAAAAAATAATGGATTTTATATGATCAGCTACCTAGAAACAGAAACAATTAATGGTTTTTATATGATCAGCTACCTAGAAACAGAAAAAATAATGGATTTTATATGATCAGCTACCTAGAAACAGAAAAAATAATGGATTTCATATGATCAGCTACCTAGAAACAGAAAAAATAATGGATTTTATATGATCAGCTACCTAGAAACAGAAATAATTAATGGCTTTTATATTATCAGAGATCAATATTACTGTAGATAACTTTATAGTTGCTTTTCTCCATCTAGTTTTAGTTAAATTCAGATAAAAATCAGCTGTTTTCCATAGAAACAGTGTTCAACATAGTTAATTAACAAATCAATGTAACAGCTGATTATTATCAGATTGCATTATAAGACACAAATATACATTACATAAACAACATCTGTCACCCTCAATGGCAAATCTGGGGAAATGTCTTAAGTTTAAAAGGAGTCAAACAAAGAACAATTACTCTGCTAGTAAACGACACTTGGTCCTTTATTCTTTATGCAATCCATCATAATTCAATGCATTTTTAACTTGTAATTTTAGAAGGAATTCTTTCATCAATAAAATTCTGCTAGGATTTGTAAGGATTTTGATTGTAAAAATATCATTTATTACAGCGAATATTGAAGTGCAACAAGAACAAAGCTGTTGGAATTACAATCCACAAAACTTGACAGAAGCCAGAAGATAAATAGCATTCAGATGTGTCCCCCTATTCTCAAGGAAAATGACAACAAGCTCACTGTAAACAATCCGCAGATTAAAAACAGCTTCAACTGGAAAAGTCCGAAGCCGAGAGAGTCTATAGCCTCCTGTACGGTGAATGTTGGTCCCGTGAAGTCTTCCTCATTATCACTACCAGCATCACGCTGTATCAAAGACACCACTTCTAAGTCTGCAATACAAAAGAAATTAACAATAAATACAATATCATAATTTTATAGTAGAGTTTTCTGTATGTGAATCATTACACTCTTGTCAGAATAAAAGGAAATCTATGTATTTTTGTAAAACACATGTATATAAGATAGAAAAACACTCATAACAGATATTATCAGATAATTATCGACATTTGCAGCTTTATTATTTTATTAAACTTTTCACATAGTTTATAGTATGAATAGCAATGATGTGTCATTCATTTGTAACAGATATTTTTTAAAAAGGTTTTAAAACTGAAAGTTTTCTTTTACCTCCATCAAGTTCATCTGATTCATCCTCAAGGTCGGATATTCTGACCTTGGAGTATTTAACAGCATGTGACCTTTGCCTGGCTCTATGGTCATCATAGTAACTGTCGGAGTCCGATAGCAAAGTCTCCATGGAAACCGAGACTTTGACTTGCACACAGCAAGTTCAGTATGTCTTTCCACACTTGGTTACATGCTCTACTTCAGTGATATTGGCTAGAAACTACAATGAGAGAATACATTGTTAGTTCATATATGTCAAAGTAATTTTTCACATTTCTCTTCCTCTTTCATTTATAAGTCTGTTTTTTCTACGGTGTTTAGTAATTAAGGGTGGAACACAAATGTACATTCCTCCTGTGTTAACGCTGCATGTTGACAATGTGAATAACTTAAATATGTCATTTTGGGAAGCGACATGGTAGCTGAACCTGACCTAAAAAATAGACAAGCAAGGAAGCAAAATTAGAGAAACTTCATTGATTCCTTCCTATTGTATTCTAGCATTTCTGCAATTGAATACTGTCATATTGCTAAATTGTCCCATTCAGTGTAAGGAAGTAAGATTATATTATGCACAATTGAGTTCGGGTGCCTTCTTGAGTCGATATAGTGGTAGGTGCATTTAAAACAAAGGGGAGATGAGTTACTGGAATGTTGCTTGTTATAGGAGATTTAACCTTTTCACAATAGCCAAGGTCATCAAAGGACAGGTGTCATGGAGACACCAACAACCACGGTTGTATGTGGACAGATGTTGATTATGGAAACAACTTCATTCAGTGTCAACTATTAAGGACATGCATTTGTCATGGAGACATCGAAAGCCAGGGTCATCTGAGGATAGGTGTTGATCACAGAGACACCAACAACCATGGTCATCTGAGGACATGTCAGGTGTAGGTCATGGAGACAACTACAGTCAGGGTCAACTAAGGACAGGTATTATTTGTCATGGAGACACCTACAACCATGGTCATCTGAGGACAGCTGTCAATCGTCAAGACAACTACATTCAGGCTTGAGGGTCAATTTTTTTATGCAGTTGTCATGGAGAAACCAAAAGCCAGGGTCAACTGAGGTTATGCAGTTGTCATGGAGACAACTACTCCCCGGTCAACTGAGAGCAGGTGTCATGGAGACACTAACAGCCAGAGTCATTTGCGGACTGGTGTCGTGGAGATATCAAGAGAAGACTAGCACACAAAGAAAGAGCAGGCAGGAAAGAACAGACAAAATGATACCAAGTGTTAAAATGGAACCTGATGCTGTCTAAGACTGGTGTATCAGCAATATCCTAACGTTTGAAATATCATATTAAACATAAAATTTCAAGGTTTTGGTTTTGTTTTTGTTTAACGTCCTATCAACAGCCAGGGTCATTTAAGGACGTGCCAGGTTTTGGAGGTGGAGGAAAGCGGGAGTACCCGGAGAAAAACCACCGGCCTATGGTCAGTACCTGGCAACTGCCCCACGTAGGTTTCGAACTCGCAACCCAGTGGTGGAGGGCTAGTGATAAAGTGTCGGTACACCTTAACCACTCGGCCACCGCGGCCCCGCGGAGTGCTGTTTTAATGTTCATATTATAATAAGCACATATAAAGTCTAACAATTAATCACTTATAAACAGTATCTTATGTCAAGCTCACTCGGAATGTTAAAAACATTCTTCTTTGGTAGATATGTGTAGGTATTATTGACAAACACTTGTAATTTTGTACAGTTTTGCTCTGTTGTTGAAAAGTTGTACCCCAATCAACATTTTTGGTAGCTTGATACCTTTTAAGGATATCACATAGTCCCATAGCACATGCATTTGAAGGTTTATATCATAATATATAACATTTATAACCAGTTATCAAGTACAATATATGTTATAAGTGGAGCCTCAAATAACATGAATATTAAATCTACAATTAAAAACAGTGATATGATCCTTCGATGGCATAAAGGTGTGAAATAAAAAACAAGGAAAGCACATTTCTGCAGAATGCCATGACTGGAAACAGACATTATCTGGTCTTCAGTGTAATAAATTATAATACAGGATATACACTGTACTTCCTGTGTCAAAGAAGCATGCACCGTCATGCAGCTGAGTTACAGAGACCATATTTAACACTGCATGTACCTAGTTCCAGCCACATTTACTGCCCCGCAGGCCGCTCCTTTTACGGTAAACATGTAAATTATAGGACAAGGATACCACAGTGTACAATAATAAGTTTCCCTAAGTTTAATAAAAATATGGGGTAATGGATAAATTAGATAACATGTACACTATATACATGTATATGTGCTTTAATAATAGGATTTGACCATGACCAGCTACATCAATACCAGTGAACATATATCTATGGCCCATTAGTGAGTTTGCAGTCTGATCAACATGGAAAATATTTTATCAAAATATCCCCTTTCGTTAACAGTTAGACTATATGTTTATGTTTACATAAAATCAAAAACTTGCAAAAAGTATGGAAACTGGAAAAAAAATCTGCATTTTATAATATTACGACAAAACGCATTCAAAGAGCTGTAAAATATAAGGAATAAGACCTTTATCTAAAATAATCACAAGCACGTGAACAGTATTCAACATGCTGGCGTAATGCATGCAACAGTCTGACAGTTCAAGGACTGAAGGAAACCGGCTTGACAGCGCTGTCTAAAAGTAATGTAACTGTGAAGTGCATCGCATGAGTTCTATTCTGTAACGACAAAGTATTGATACAGATGATATACACACACGGAAATGTAAATCCTGGCTTCAATCAGTCTTATAATATATTCCACCTGTTAAAGTTTTACCTGTAGTTTATCCACGTCGAATGTAAGACCGGAAGTGAAAACGGTCAGGCTATATATAGGGCGCATCCCCCTACTGAGATTGTCCGTTATAACACTATAGATGGCATCTCTTTTCTAGGGTTTTGCCAATCAGTTCAGAAAAAAGTAGGACATTTCTTTATTTCAACATGATATTACAATTACTGAATACGTGTACAATTAAGATGACATATGGCAATTAAAGCATAAGTTATACTAACAATTATGATCCCAAAAAACAGGATATGGAAGGGAGATAACTTCAATATGTTGCGATGAAAAAGACCACACGTTCTATCACGAGACATTTTTACTTCACTTTTTTATACATTTTTATTTTCTCCCCAAAAAATAATGGATTTTATATGATCAGCTACCTAGAAACAGAAACAATTAATGGGTTTTATATGATCAGCTACCTAGAAACAGAAAAATTAATGGATTTTATATGATCAGCTACCTAGAAACCTCAGCTACCTAGAAACAGAAACAATTAATGGTTTTTATATTATCAGAGATCAATATTACTGTAGATAATTTTATAGTTGCTTTTCTCCATCTAGTTTTAGTTAAATTCAGATAAAAATCAGCTGTTTTCCATAGAAACAGTGTTCAGCATAGTTTATTAACAAATCAATGTAACAGCTGGTTATTATCAGATTGCATATAAGACAGAAATATACATTACATAAACATAAAAAAACATCTGTCACCCTGTAAATTCAACTGGAGGGGACTCATTTGTATATAAGTTCTGGAACAAGTCTTGTTCAAGTCACCCCTCAATGGCAATCTGGGGAAGTGTGTTAAGTTTAAAAGTTTAAAGTTTAAAAATAATTGAAGATAGGTTCAATAAATTGAATATATGTTAATTGGGCGTTCCATAGATATTATCATAACAATCCACAAATTGATATTGGTCATTTTCAGAATATAATAAAAACTTTTTCAATAAAAAACTCTTATTGTGCCCATAAATATCAAGAGAGGTCTGCTCAAACTGAAGGTCACGTTAATAACAGACGATTTTGTAATATCACATCATCATTATATCATATAGTACACACATCTATACACAGATTAATTCTGAACATATAATTACGATATCAATATAATATGTACATGCATTTACAATCGTTTGACATGTACAGTCAGCTCATTATACAATATACATATACAACATCACAATCATAACTTCATACTTGCATTTTTTAATTCTCCCTCCGTATTTCCCATTGCTGCAGCAAAGATTACAATTTATTTTTTTTCCAACTGAAAACAACAAAGATCCTGGTCCTCTTCCTCCGGAGTATGCAGGTCCAGATCTTTTTTTTTTTTTTTTTTTTTTTCCTTTTTTTCCTTTTTTTTTTTTTTTTTTTTCCTTTTTTTTTTTAAGGTCCAGATCTTACAGTAGAAGAGCAGCAACTAATTTCTAGAATATCCCTGATATCGCCACCTATAAATGTTCAAGATTTTGAAACATATGGGTGTTGCGGCAAATGACCACTGTTTATTTTGAAACATATGGGTGTTGCGGCAAATGACCCCTGTTTATTTTTCCCAGCAATTTAACGAGCCTTCTCAAATATAGACTACCAAAACCTCCATCAGAAATAAACACAATGGAAGTAAAGAAGCAAATGGTCGACGACGACAACAACAACAACAACAACAACAACAACAGCAACAACAACAACAACAACAACAACGACAATAACAACAACGATAGTGAACAATAAAAAGAAAATTCCTTTGGATTGTTCTATTGGCCGTCACATCATGGATGTACAATCCACTCATCACATATTGACAAATGTCAAAAAGATAAACCAATCCAGGTCAAACTTTGTGATAAGTGATTCTTGGTACATGCGCTTCCAGAACCAGAAGTAGACGTTCAGTCTAAACTGGGAAATGTCCTGCAAGAAGTCATTGGTCCTAACTATGTCTGTCAACATTCCTGTGTCCACAAGATGTGACAATCCACTTATCGGAATTCACAATAAAGTATTTCTTCACACTCGCATCCCCATGTCTTTTCCCAACAGCACCGATAGTTGGCGATGTTTACGTAAATCGTCCACATACATGCGAGTTAATGTCTGTATGGCAGAATATTTATCATTGTACAAAGATGGACGTTTTACATTCATAAAGATTTTTTACTGTAGATTATGACGCGTTTAAATTTGCCGCTTACCATATCACTGACGTCATCTTGTTCAAATACCGGAACAGCCGAAATTTCCAGAAGGAATGATATAGTCCCTCGTGTCGTTATTAATGGCAAACACATACAATGGTTTTGCACAAATTTGACTTTATTTTCTATTTCATATACGTTTGTAGATATCGTCAAATTATTCACAATTGCATAATTTCCGATTGTTTAAAATCCAAGCCTTTTTTCGGCGCAATGTTATACGCTTAGCATTTAGAAGTGATGCGGCTTTGAACGGGTATTGCACAGGATAGACTCGATTCCTCGGAAACACCTAAGTTTCTATCGACTGGATTTACGTTATTTTCAGAAGAATATCAGTTCTTAAATTCTAAATGAAAGTTGTCTTGACAGTAGGTGAAAACAATTCCAAGGATACATTTGTCTTTCGTTCGAAACAGATTCAAGTCTAACCAGTCACATCTTAGCAGACGATTTTCAACTTCACAGGGGCTCGATTTTATAAGGTAGGCCTTTGACATCAGTAAATAACCGCAAACCTAAAATCCAATATACATACACAACCGGAAACCATGTCCATACTCCCGATTTTTCACGAGATTTTCTTTATATAAATACTGGACTTTTAATGCTAATGTTTAATGTCGTGTCTTGCATTTCTGAAAATTCGGAAACGAGCCCCTGTGAGTGTGACGACATTGACTTTGACAATTTGATAATTCCTAGATCAAGAACGGCGCTTAGTTATAGTTATTTTGTGATGACTATATTTTGTTTTAATTATAAAATATTACTCTCATAACTTGTAAAGTTGCTTTATTTTTTTGTTGTGGATTATAAATGCTAGCATTCGAAAGCTCTCCAGGCTGAAAGTAACTGGCGGCCATTGTTTTGACCTGCAACACCCGGGGCTGTATTCCTACTCTGACCGAATCACTGTAAATTGTAGTATACAGTCTCATGAATACAATTTGGTTTACTAACGAGTCGACATATAGGCAAATGCAACACAGAATGTAAATATAGTACAAAACATCATCATGCGAAAACGTACATTAAAGTGTTATATGTAAAGTGAATCAGCAACTTTGTACCGACACTATACCAAACACTACTAACTGATATCACCAACGGTCAGTTTTTCACACTATTGATAGATGTAAGTGATTTCAAAGAATCCTGTTTGAATACCACTTACTTTTGACACGTATATATAATATTCATTGAGTTGTCTGCGGCAAAGCCATGTTCCAAAGTAAGACGCAATAACCAACATGCCGTATAGAGTACGGGACAGCTTTTAGGGAAGAGTAAGCCTTTCTTAAAGGATCGTTTAGACATTCGCAGTTCCATATTAACACTGTATCATCTCCAATGCATCGCCACCGGATATTGCATTAGCTGAAGCGATAAAGTTGAAGCGGGCGTCTTTGTTGATGGTAAGATTTCATAGATTTTCTCTATAAACTATTGTTCTTGCAAGTTAATACTTTTTGTGTGTATATATAAGAGTTCCACCTTTACTATATATTAACGATATAGAGCCTTGATTACAATTCAAAAGTCGTTTTGACGAAAAAAATGTATCGCCTAATGCAATCGAAATACGAAGCTCTAAGTGTGACGTCAAAATATCAACTTACAATTGGAAATAGTGTCATTCAAGCAGTTACATGTGTTAAGAACTTAGGTGTGTACTTTGATCACACTTTAAGCATGGAAAAACAGGTGTGCTCAATCTCTAAAGCCTGTTACTATCAAGTGAGGAATATCGGTCGCATCAGACAGTTCATCACTATGGATGCCTGCAAGACACTTGTGCACTCACTTGTAACTTCCAGACTAGATTACGGAAATGCCTTATTGTATGGTGTACCTGCAAACGTGTCTGGTCGGCTCCAGAAACTTCAAAACACTGCAGCTCGTCTTGTCACTCGTACAAGGAAAAGAGACCACATAACACATGTTCTCATGTCGCTTCATTGGCTCCCTGTTGAATACCGCTTCCAGTACAAGATGCTCATGTACACATATAAAGCTCTGAATGGTTTAGCTCCTATGTATCTCAGGGATCTTGTGACACCATATGTCCCATCGAGATCACTTCGATCAGAACATGAAAACTACTTGGTTGAGCCAAAGACCCGAACCAAAACATATGGGGACAGACGTTTTGATAAAGCTGCTGCCTCCCTTTGGAATCGTCTCCCTTTAAAAATTAGGAGTGCCAGAAAAATTGATTCTTTTAAGACTCTTTTGAAGACCCATCTTTTCAAATTAGCTTTTAATTAGGATGATTAAAAGTTTTAACAGTGTTTTACCAGTATTGATATATAGACTTTATAGCTGGTTTAAGCTCACCACAGGAATGACTTGTTCTTTTATATGTTTTAGTGTTTTAATATCTTGCTTTTTATATATTTTAATGTTGTGAATTAATTTTTATTTATTTTAAGGTTGTAAAGCGCTTTAGCGTAGTTTTTAAAGCTAAATTCAGCGCTATACAAGTTCTGTATATTATATTCCAGCATCTTGGCCACTAACGTTTACAGGACAATTACGCTTCACCATTGTCCAAACTGGCGATCTATTGATGAGCTCCAGTAAAAAGTAGGAAGTAGGAGTAAATGCTCAATTTCTTTTCTTCTGACAAATATCTTTTTCAGGACAGACATAGAGCTTGTCAAATGCCATCAATTTTCTATCAAGAAAATTAAGCTTTTCTGGGCAAAATTTGATGCCCCTTCAGGGCTCAAAGTGGATATTTTTACCAGGTGGCCTATTTGGCTACCAAGTCATTAAATCTAGACGCCAATTAGAAAAGTTATTCGCCAAAGTACCTAAGTTGTCTTAAATATTTTAATTCTTTATTTCAGTATAACATCTCTCTGTAACTTTTTCGATTGTGAAAGTCATTTTAGCATTGACTGCAACCTTTGGGAAATTAACCAAATAGCAAATTTACACAATTCTTTAGTGGTCATGCAGGCACCTCATAGGTCAATAACTTGTCACAATGGTGAATTTAGGGCGCGATGGCCACTGAAATAGGCGCCACTTTGAGCCCTGCTCTCACACCACCTTTAGGAAATACTATCGTTAGTCGTGATCACATTCAGTTTTCCCAAAAAATAGATTATACGAGTTTATTTGTCAATCAGTATTAAAAGCATAGACGTTTTAGATAAAAAAAAAATATCATTGTAAAATGAAATACGGTACAAAATGTATGAAAGGTGTGAACACCAGACAAACAAGATGGTATCACCTTTAAAGTATAAATTTATCACCGAACACGGTTTACTTCATATCACTCAAGGAAACATAATACAAAGTGTTTTCAAATGAGATAATGACCTCTATTATTTAACTTTCCTGTGGTCTTCATCAACCTGCTTCTGTTGTCATCTCTCACGGAAATGGTTCTCTTTTGTTTGTTTTATATTGTTTAATGTCCTATCAACAGCTGTGGCAAATAAAGGACGGTCTCCCCTTTGTACGGGCTGCATGCATGTGTTGACTATGAGTGTTTGTGTATTTTTTTTATTTTTTTTTTTTATTTTATTGGGGGGGGGGGGGGGGGGGTGTTATATTGCTACCGCACTGAAGTATAATGCCAAAGAAACCTAACAGGACACCCCAACCGGTCACATATACTGACAACAGGCAAAGCAGTGTTTCCATCACTAAAATGCTTCATCACAGAGGCAAATACTCAACTAAAAAACAAAAAAAAAATGAGGCAGTGCCAAAGAGCGAGGAAAGTTCTTTAGAAACCAGTCGCGTCCTACGATCATGCAATGGGGACAGCAGGTTCAATTGTTATGCCCCACCTGCATCGTAATAATGAGAACAAGTCATTGAATGTCAAATCAACTACAAAATAGGACGTATTTATAAAACATCGTAGGTACGGGAAGTCGAACTAGATTAAGTTATTCCTTACAGCCGGCTTCAGCCTGATATGGAAGAGCTACTTCGTCGATAAACTGTCGGCGTGCGCATCTCTGCAGCTTTGACGAAGGTGTTACATCACACTTCTTTCTGTTTAGTTTAAAACCTGGCACTGCCATAGTTTAACGTTTTACAGTATAGGTCACTTGATTCCAAACAATGTCAGCCATGTAAAATTGGTCTCCACTATTATTTGTTATAATGCGTTCTTAAAACTGTATAATCTAAGTTATCTATTAAATCCAAAGCTGGACAAACGCAATTGGTTTAAAAAAAAAAAAATTTTAAAAAAAAAAAAATTTTTCCCAAAATTTTCCCCCAAAAAATTTTTAAAAATTTTTAAAAATTTTTTTTTCCTTTATTTTTACCTTTCGGGAAAAAAAGGTTTTTTTTTAAAATTTTTTTTTTTTTTTTTTTTTTTTTTCCCCCAAAAAAAAATTTTTTTTTTTTTGTTTTTTTTTTTTTTAAAAATTTTTTTGGGGGGGGGGGGGGGGGCCCCCTTTAATTATAGGGGGAAAAAAAATTTTTTTGGGGGGGGGGGGGGGGGGGGGGGGGGGGGGGGGGGTTTTTGGGGGGGTTTTATTTACCCAAAAAAAAAAAAAGGGGGGAAAAAAAAAAAAAAAAACCCCCCTTTTAAAAACCCCCCAAAAAATTTTCCCCCAAAAAAAAAGGGGGGAAAAAAAAAATTTTTAAAAAACCCTTTTTTAAAAAATTTTGGGGGGGGGAATTGTTTTTTTTTTAAAAAAAACCCCCCCCTTTGAAGGGGAAAAATTTAAAAAAAATTTTTTAAAAACCCCAAACGGGGGTTTTAAAATTTTTTTTTTGGGCCCCCCGGGGGGTTTTTTTTGGAAAAGGGGTTTCCCAACCCACCCGGGAAAACCCCCCCTTTTTTTTTGGGGTTTTTTTTTAAAATTTAAACTTTTAAAAAAAAGGGGGGAAAAACCGCCCCCCTTTTTTTTTAAAAAAATTTTTTTTTAAAAAATTTTTTAAAAATTTTTTTTTTTTTTTTTTTTTGGGGGGTTTTTTTTTTTTTTTTTTTTTTTTTTTTTTTTTTTTTTTTTTTTCCCCCCCCTTTTTTAAAATTTTGTAGGGGCCCCTTTTTTTTAATTTTTTTTTTTTTTTCTTTTTTTTAAAAAAAAAAAAATTTTTTTTTTTTCCCCCAAAATTTTTAAAATTTTTTTTTTTTAAAAAAAGGGTTTTTTAAATTGTTTTTTTTTTTTTTTTTTTTTTTAAAACCCCAAAATTTTTTTTGGGCAAAAAAATTTGTTTTGGGTTTTTTTTTAAATTTTTTTTTTTTCCAAACCTTTTTCCCCCCTTTTTAAAAAAATTTTTTTAAAAAAAAACCCAAAAAAAAGGGTTAAAAAAATTTCCAAAATTCTTTATTTTTTTTCCCCCCAAAAAAGAGGGGGGGGTTTTTTTTTAATTTTTTTTTTTTTTTTTTTTTTTTTTTTTAAAAAATTAAAAATTTTTTTTTTAATTTCCATAAAGCTTATTTCCCAAAAAGGGGGGGAAAAAATTTTTTTTTTCAAAAAAAATTTTTAAAAAAAAAAAAAAAAAAGGGGGTAACGAGGTACTGGGGAGGCAGAGGTTGTGTAACCAGAAAGAAAACTATAAATGTTAATTATGGTCCGTCTGACTGATGGTAAGGTTTTTATGCCACTCTTGTGAAATTATAATTTAATTTTCTACAGGTAACAGAGAACAAATTTAAAAATATTCATCCTTTTATTAACCTCAGACACGTTAAATGCTGTGATACATTGCAAATATTCTTTTTATGCTCCTTCACGGAACATGGCAATAGGGAGGCATTACAATTATTCCAATATCCTAATCTTTGTCTTCGTGAACAGACCATACCTGTCCTGTGGGAGCAATGAAAACAGTGAAGTACCGGAGTATTTAGTAGCCTTGAATGATAGATGTTTTAAATGTCAGTCTATGACCTTTTACAAAGACATTTTCCACAAAGAAATTATAATAATTTATACATGTAAATAAGTTGATATAATTCAATGTGTAAGTAGACTACATGTATCTGCAGATGTTTTCAGATTGACTGAAAATTGAAACGTATTAACAAAATCAAGGAAATACCAGCACCTAACCGAAGCTGTAATGTTTCGCCCAAAATTATAAAAACGAATGTAAATAAAACTTCACACCGTAAATTATTAAAATCAATGCATAAAAATAATTTACTCATTCTTCTTATCAATGCCGTACAGTAATATGACGTCATACTCCGCTTGTACCCACGTGTTCCGAAATTATCCTACGTGTTCCAGAATGTTACGTTTATTCTGCTTCATCAACGACATGTAAATCAAGAACAAACCAGGTTACACCCGCGTGTTCTAAAATGCTATTTGTATCTAGGTCAAACCCAGATACATGTAATGACGTGACATCAAAATGAGGACCAGCCAATAAGAACGGAACCAACGGGCATATCAACGGGCATCGAACATATGTAGCTTCATAATTATAGTACAATGAAATATAATTCCCAATGAAATCCTACTTCGACATTATCACTTCACCATGATGCCCATCAACCTCCCATCTCTGAGACATGTAACTTATTTCTGTTGGCAGTTGACATCCTTCAGGAAATCGTTGTATTTGGAGCAAGTCATGGCATATCGAATCAACCAGACTGGGTAAGCAAGGTTAATACTATTTAGAAATGGGTAATAAGACTAGGGGAATGGAAATCGTTATGGCTATCATACATACACTCTATATATACCACTGAGCTGCAAGATTTCCATGTTGGTTTCTTTGTAAGGAGAAATCGAGGTAAGAGACTGATTTGGAAGTTTCCCCTTCCCTTTCCTTTTTCCCCCAAAAATTTAAAAAAATGCGGTTTTTCCTTTTTTTATTTTAAATAAAATTCTCCTGTAATAAATTGGGGAAACTTAAACCAAAGTTTTTTTG